>NC_045438.1:81879597-81935450 GCF_002776525.5 Piliocolobus tephrosceles | reverse complement strand
TTTCTTTCTTTCTTTCTTTCTTTCTTTCTTTCTTTCTTTCTTTCTTTTCTCACTTAACGTGTTATCTCAACAAGTTTTCGTGGTAGCTATTTTTATTTTCTCTTTCTTTCTTGTTTGCTTGCTTTCTTCTTTCTTCTTATTATTTTTTTCCAGACTCCCCCTCTGTCTCCCAGGCTGGAGTGCAGTGGTATGATCTCAGCTCACTGCAACCTCTGCCTCCTAAGTTTGTAGAAATAAAATTTCTATAAACTCAGGTCAGGTATACCAAAATCCAGGGATGCTCAAGTGCATTATATAAAGTGGCATTGTGTTTGCATATAACCCATGCACATTCTTCCATAGACTTTAAATAATCTCTAGATTACTTATAATACCTAATACAATATAAATTCTATATAAATAGTTACATGGAATACATGCAATACATTATTATATATACAATATTATAATACCTAATACTATATAAGTTCCATATAAATAGTTATATAGTTTTTCTTTGTATTATTTTGCCATATTATATTGTTTTAAAAAACATTTTTGATACACAGTTGGTTGAAACCATGGGTGTGAAACCTGTGGCTACAGAGAGCTGTACATAAATTAGCTTTGGCTATGTCAGGTGTAGGACTCAAAAGACATATTCTGAAGTCAGAATATTTAAAAGTGACTGTGGGATGCTAGAAAGGGCATGACCCTTAAGATAGGACTCCCACCAACACTTCCTTCATACCTGAAATGGCACCTCTGGAGGAATATTGTGTTAAGCTGTCTCCTTTCCTGCCAGCTCTTAGTCAAAGGCAAGTAACCCTGGAGAGAGTGACATATTAAATTACAAATTCCTTAATATTATTTAGGACTTTCAGATTCTATGTTTGGTGATAGAGGTAATATTTGTTACTTCTCTACTGAGGGGCAATCTTTATCAACTTATAGTTTTGCTTAATGCTAGCCCCAGAAAGGCTTGCAGACTGTCCAGTGATACCAAGAATGGATATATACAGAATGAAGTTGCTACTCAAAGTGGTGTTGCTAACCCAGTATCAGATCATCTGGGAGCTTGTGAGAAATGCCAGGTTTCAATACCTACCCCAGATCAATGGAATCTGCATTTGAACAAGAGTCCCAAGCATCTAGTCCAACATCAGAATGTTTCTTCCAATCAGTCCTGAGACTTTTCTGCTTCTCCTTGCCTACTAGTAGTATGAACATTTGAAGGTTCAATTCCTTCTGCTGGAGTCTTTTGTGATATATTGAAGGTCAGGTATCTGATTCCTTCTGCCAGGAAGAGCCCTTGAACTATTTAACAGATTTCTTCCAAGATCTCTTCTAATGTTTACTTACCTCTTGCAGTTCAATAAGCATCTTTGTAAGTAAGAGGAAGAAATTGCAGGTATCTGAAAAGCTTATGCACACAGTCAAAAGGGGCTCAGATTATAAGAGCCTGATCCGCAACACACTTTATTTAATAAATGTTAAATGAAAATAATGAATGCCCTTCCTCTTGGCGTGGAAATGGCTTTTACATGGCCCTGGTACAAATATGTGTTGTAAGCCTTTCAAAGTACCTGTTGTTTCCTTTCTACCCAGCTCCTATATGGATGCCTGTATTAACTTACTGAGGTGTGTATGGATTATTTTAATGATTGAGTCTATTTCTTCCAAGCTCTGGCTGATGTCTAAGAATAGACCTTTCTCCTTTGCACAGAGAAAACAATTGAGGTGCAAAGTGACTAGCGTCCTAAAATAGTACCCACTCCCCCTCCATTCTTTCAGGAGCTCCTTGTCCACAGAAGTAGCCTGTGCCCCCTGCTGTAAGAAACCACTCAGAAGTTGGAGAAAATAGAGAAGGTGTGAGGAGTCAGCCCTGGAGAAGTCAGCTGACCTCTCTGAGCCTTAGTTTCTTGACCTGTAAAAGGAAAGAATCAGACCAGAAGATGTTTGAGCTCTCTTCGAATAATATGAACATTTTGAAACCAGGGAAAAGGAGACTGGGAGTTAGCCTGTGGAACCATGGCATTTTAGAAATGTCCGATTTCAATACCTACCCTCAGATCAATGGAATCTACATTTGAACAAGAGCCCCAAGCATCTATGCCAACATCAAAATGCTTCTTCCAGTCCTGAGGCTTTTCTGCTTCTCCTTGCCTACTAGTAGTATGAACATTTGAAGGTTTATGGCATTTGATAAAGTCATTTCATATTCATTCCCCTGTGCAATCATCAGAACTCCAAACTAGTGCTCCTATTTTACAGATGAAGAAACTGAGACCCAGGGAGGATAAGTGGCTTCCTCAGTGGCATCCAACTTAGATGCTAGAACCTGGACTCAGGACTTGAACCCAGACACCCTGACTTCACCTGGGTGTCCTCCCACTACACCTCAGCTGTCACTGAGAGGCCATTTACTTTGTTTAATAATGTTCTTTAAGGCTGTGCAAAGGTCAACATTCAAAATATATCTGTTGCTATAAGTAGGCTAAAAGAAACGAGCTTAAAAATAGTCTCATGTTGGGGGGGTGCCCAAGATGGCAGAATAGGAACAGCTCCAGCCTCCAGCGTAAGCGACACAGAAGACAGGTGATTTTTGCATTTTCAACTGAGGTACCAGGTTCATCTCGCTGGGGCGTGTCGGACAGTCAGTACTGGTCAGTGGGTGCAGCCCAACCAGCGAGAGCTGAAGCAGGGCGAGGCATCGCCTCACCTGGGAAGTACAAGCGGGAAGGGAATTACTTTTCCTAGCCAAGGGAAACTGAAACACAAAACACCTGGAAAATCAGGTAACTCCCACGTTAATACTGCGCTTTACCAAGGGTCTTAGCAAACGTCACACCAGGAGATTATATCCCATGCCTGACCTGAAGGGTCCCACGCCCACGGAGCCTCCCTCATTGCTAGTACAGCAGTCTGAGATCTAACTGCAAGGTGGCAGCGAGGATGGGGGAGGAACACCCGCCATTGCTGAGGCTTAAGTAAGTTAACAAAGCTGCCTGGAAGCTCGAACTGGGTGGAGCACACCGCAGCTCAAGAAGGCCTGCCGGCCTCTGTAGACTCCACCTCTGTGGACAGGGCATAGGTAAACAAAAAGCAGCAAAACCTCTGCAGATGTAAATGTCCCTGTCTGACAGCTTTGAAGAGAGCAATGGTTCTCCCAGCACGGAGGTTGAGATCTGAGAACGGACAGACTGCCTGCTCAAGTGGGTCTCTGACTGCTGAGTAGCCTAACTGGGAAACATCCCCCACTAGGTGCAGACTGACACCTCACACCTCACATGGCTGGGTACACCTCTGAGATGAAGCTTCCAGAGCAAGAATCAGACAGCAACACTTGCTGTTCAGGAATATTCTATCTTCTGCAGCCTCTGCTGCTGATACCCAGGCAAACAGGGTCTGGAGTGGACCTCAAGCAAACTCCAACAGACCTGCAGGTGAGGGTCCTGACTGTGAGAAGGAAAACTAACAAACAGAAAAGACACCCAGACCAAAACCCCATCAGTACACCACCATCATCAAAGACCAAAGCAGATAAAATCACAAAGATGGGGAAAAAGCAGTGCAGAAAAGCTGGAAATTCAAAAAATCAGAGCGCATCTCCCCCTCCAAAGGAACGCAGCTCATCACCAACAACGGAACAAAGCTGGACTGAGAATGACTTTGACAAGTTCAGAGAAGAAGGCTTCAGTTGATCAAACCTCTCAGAGCTAAAGGAGGAACTACACACCCAGTGCAAAAAAACTAAAAACCTTGAAAAAAGAATGGAAGAATGGATAACTAGAATAACCAATGCAGAGAAGTCCATAAACAAACTGATAGAGATGAAAACCATGACATGAGAACTACGTGACAAATGTACAAGCTTCAGTAACCGACTCGATCAACTGGAAGAAAGAGTATCAGTGATTGAAGATCAAATGAATGAAATGAAGTGAGAAGAGAAGTTCAGAGAAAAAAGAGTAAAAAGAATTGAACAAAGCCTTCAAGAAATATGGGATTATGTGAAAAGACCAAATCTACGTCTGATTGTTGTGCCTGAAGGTGACGGGGAGAATGGAACCAAGTTAGAAAACACTCTGCAGGATATGATCTAGGAGAACTTCCCCAACCTAGCAAGGCAGGCCAACATTCAAATTCAGGAAATACAGAGAACGCCACAAAGATATTCCTCAAGAAGAGCAACTCCAAGACACATAATTGTCAGATTCACCAAAGTTGAAATGAAGGAAAAAATGTTAAGGGCAGCCGGAGAGAAAGGTCAGGTTACTCACAAAAGGAAGCTCATCAGACTAACAGCAGATCTCTCGGCAGAAACTCTCCAAGCCAGAAGAGAGTGGGGGCCAATATTCAACATTCTTAAAGAAAAGAATTTTCAACCCAGAATTTCATATCCAGCCAAGCTAAATTTCATAAGTGAAGGAGAAATAAAATCCTTTACAGACAAGCGAATGCTTAGAGACTTTGTCACTACCAGGCCTGCCCTGCAAGAGATCCTGAAGGAAGCACTAAACATGGAAAGGAACAACTGGTACCAGCCATTGCAAAAACATGCCAAAATGTAAAGACTGTCGATGCTAGGAAGAAACTGCATCAATTAGCGAGCAAAATAACCAGCTAATATCATAATGACAGGATCAAGTTCACACATAACAATATTAACTTTAAATGTAAATGGTCCAATTAAAAGACACAGACTGGCAAATTGGATAAAGAGTCAAGACCCATCAGTTTGCTGTATTCAGGAGACCCATCTCACATGCAGAGACACATATAGGCTCAAAATAGAGAGATAGAGGAAGATCTACCAAGCAAACGGAAAACAAAAAAAGGCAGAGGTTGTAGTCCTAGTCTCTGATAAAACAGACTTTAAACCAACAAAGATCAAAAGAGACAAAGAAGGCCATTACATAATGGTAAAGGGATCAATTCGACAAGAAGAGCTAACTATCCTAAATATATATGCACCCAATACAGGAGCACCCAAATTCATAAAGGAAGTCCTTAGAGACTTACGAAGAGACTTAGACTCCCGCACAACAATAATGGGAGATTTTAACACCGCACTGTCAACAATAGACAGATCAACGAGACAGAAAGTTAACAAGGATATCCAGGAATTGGACTCAACTCTTTACCAAGCAGACCTCATAGACATTGACAGAACTCTGCACCCTAAATCAACAGAATATACATTCTTCTTAGCACCACATTGCACTTATTCCAAAATTGACCACATAGTTGGAAGTAAAGCACTCCTCAGCAAATGTGCAAGAACAGAAATTTTAACAAACTGTCTCTCAGACCACAGTGCAATCAAACTAGAACTCAGGATTAAGAAACTCAATCAAAACCACTCAACTACATGGAAACTGAACAACCTGCTCCTGAATGACTATTGGGTACATAATGAAATGAAGGCAGAAATAAAAATGTTCTTTGAAACCAATGAGAACAAAGATACAACATACCAGAATGTCTGGGACACGTTTAAAGCAGTGTGCAGAGGGAAATTTGTAGCACTAAATGCCCACAAGAGAAAGCAGGAAAGATCTAAAATTGACACCCTAACATCACAATTAAAAGAACTAGAGAAGCAAGAGCAAACACATTCAAAAGCTAGCAGATGGCAAGAAATAACTAAGATCAGAGCAGAACTGAAGGAGATAGAGACATAAAAATCCCTCCAAAAATCAATGAATCCAGGAGCTGGTTTTTGAAAACAACAACAAAATGGATAGACCACTAGCAAGACTAATAAAGAAGAAAAGAGAGAAGAATCAAATAGACACAATAAAAAATGATAAAGGGGATATCATCACCGACCCCACAGAAATGCAAACTACCATCAGAGAATACTATAAACACCTCTATGCAAATAAACTAGAAAACCTAGAAGAAATGGATAAATTCCTGGACATACACACTCTCCCAAGACTAAACCAGGAAAAAGTTGAATCCCTGAATAGACCAATAGCAGGTTATGAAATTGAGGCAATAATTAATAACCTACCAACCAAAAGCAGTACAGGACCAGATGGATTCACATCCAAATTATACCTGAGGTACAAGGAGGAGCTGGTACCATTCCTTCAGAAACTATTCCAATCAATAGAAAAAGAGGGAATCCTCTCTAACTCATTTTATGAGGCCAACATCATCCTGATACCAAAACCTGGCAGAGACACAACAAAAAAGAGAATTTTAGACCCTGAAGAACACTGATGCAAAAATCCTCAATAAAATACTGGCAAACCGAATCCAGCAGCACATCAAAAAGCTTATCCACCATGATCAAGTGGGCTTCATCCCTGGGATGCAAGGCTGGTTCAACATTCGCAAATCAATAAACGTAATCCAGCATATAAACAGAACCAAAGACAAAAACCACATGATATCTCAATAGATGCAGAAAAGGCCTTTGACAAAATTCAACAGCCTTTCATGCTAAAAACTCTCAATAAATTCAGTATTGATATAACGTATCTCAAAATAATAAGAGCTATTTATGACAAACCCACAGCCAATATCATACTGAATAGGCAAAAACTGGAAGCATTCCCTTTGAAAACTGACACAAGACAGGGATGCCCTCTCTCACCACTCCTATTCAACATAATGTGGAATTTCTGGCTAGGGCAATCAGGCAAGAGAAAGAAATAAAGGGTATTCAGTTAGGAAAAGAAGAAGTCAAATTGTCCCTGTTTGCAGATGACATGATTGTATGTTTATAAAATCCCATTGTCTCAGCCCAAAATCTATTTAAGCTGATAAGCAACTTCAGCAAAGTCTCAGGATACAAAATCAATGTGCAAAAATCACAAGCATTCTTATACACCAATAACAGACAGAGAGTCAAATCATGAATGAACTTCCATTCACAACTGCTTCAAAGAGAATAAAATTCCTAGGAATCTAACTTACAAGGGGTGTGAAGGACCTCTTCAAGGAGAACTACAAACCACTGCTCAGTGAAATAAAAGAGGACACAAACAAATGGAAGAACATTCCATGCTCGTGGATAGGAAGAATCAATATCGTGAAAATGGCCATACTGCCCAAGGTAATTTATAGATTCAATGCCATCCCCATTAAGCTACCAAAGACTTTCTTCACAGAATTGGAAGAAACTGCTTTAAAGTTCATATGGAACCAAAAAGGAGCATACATTGCCAAGACAATTCTAAGCCAAAAGAACAAAGCTGGAAGCATCACGCTACCTGACTTCAAACTATACTACAAGGCTACAGTAACCAAAACAGCATGGTACTGGTACCAAAACAGAGCTATAGACCAATGGAACAGAACAGAGCCCTCAGAAATAATACCACACATCTACAGCCATCTGATCTTTGACACACCTGACAAAAACAAGAAATGGGGAAAGGATTCCCTATTTAATAAATGGTGCTGGGAAAACTGGCTAGCCATAAGTAGAAAGCTGAAACTGGATCCTTTCCTTACTCCTTATACGAAAATTAATTCAAGATGGATTAGAGACTTAAATGTTAGACCTAAAACCATAAAAACCCCAGAAGAAAACCTAGGTAATACCATTCAGGACATAGGCATGGGCAAGGACTTCATGTCTAAAACACCAAAAGCAATGGCAACAAAAGCCAGAATTGACAGATGGGATCTAATTAAACTAAAGAGCTTCTGCACAGCAAAAGAAACTACCATCAGAGTGAACAGGTAACGTACAGAATGGGAGAAAATTTTTGCAATCTACTCATCTGACAAAGGGCTAATATCCAGAACCTACAAAGAACTCAAACAAATTTACAAGAAAAAAACAAACAACCCCATCAAAAAGTGGGCAAAGGATATGAACAGACACTTCTCAAAAGAAGACGTTCATACAGCCAACAGACACATGAAAAAATGCTCATCATCACTTGCCATCAAAGAAATGCAAATCAAATCCACAATGAGATACCATCTCACACCAGTTAGAATGACAATTATTAAAAAGTCAGGAAACAAAAGGTGCTGGAGAGGATGTGGAGAAATAGGAACACTTTTACACTGTTGGTGGGACTGTAAACTAGTTCAACCATTGTGGAAAACAGTGTGGGGATCCTTCAAGGATCTAGAACTGGAAATACCATTTGACCCAGTCATCCCATTACTGGGTGTATACCCAAAGGATTATAAATCATGCTGCTATAAAGACACATGCACACGTATGTTTATTGTGGCACTATTCACAATAGTTAAGACTTGGAATCAACCCAAATGTCCATCAGTGACAGACTGGATTAAGAAAATGTGGCACATATACACCATGGAATACGATGCAGCCATAAAAAGGATGAGTTCGTGTCCTTTGTAGGGACATGGATACAGCTGGAAACCATCATTCTCAGCAAACTATCGCAAGAACAGAAAACCAAACACCACATGTTCTCACTCATAGGTGAGAATTGAACAATGAGATCACTTGGACACAGGAAGGGGAACATCACACACCGGAGCCTATTGTGGGAAGCGGGGAGGGGGGAGAGATAGCATTAGGAGATATACCTAATGTAAATGGCGAGTTAATGGGTGCAGCACACCAACATGGCACATGTATACATATGTAACAAACCTGCACGTTGTGCACATGTACCCTAGAACTTAAAGTATAATAATAAAAAAAAAATAGTCTCTTGCAGGTATACAGCAGTAGAAAATAATACAACAAATGTGAATTCTATTTGGATTATACACCCTGGGGGGCAAAGTGCTATTCTAAACATTGCCTCTTGAGGGTCAAATGTCCCCGCATAAAGTAGACAGAGGCAAGTACTGTTAACGCCATTTCAAAGAGAGGAAAACGGGGGCAGAACAATTAAATGGGCTTCCTAAGATTTCTCAGTCAGACATGAACTATGATTCCAGATGCCCAACATTTCTGCAGTCTTTTCCCTCAATCTCACTGCTGATTGTGTGCACGGCCACTATGCTCCATGTTCTCCTGCCCAGGAGGTGCTGTCCCCATCTGGTGGCCCCAGAAACTAGGGGTAGGGGTGAGGGTGGGTTGTTTGTAAGAAAACAACTGAAGTGCAGAATGGAATGAACCTATGGATACCTTTAGGTTTTGATAACAAAGGAAAGAATCCTTACATTCTATTCAGGATGTTGTTGAATTTAAATATTTTACCAGCTTCAGCTAAATATTTTCAAATTTTGACTGCTAAAAAACAGGTACTTATTTATCTGGAGTTCGATTACAAATATAGCTTTGTTCTGCATGGATAAAATGCAAAAAAGTCGAGAACGGTTAGCTAGAGTCAGGGCAAGTGAGAAAAACAGCTGCTTCCTTTTTTTTTTTCAGTAGTAGTAGTAACACCCAAGTTGCAAAGAGGCTAAGAGAGTAATTCAGTGTTGTGGTTAAGACTGTGGGCATCAAACTGCTTTTGCATTTTAGCTCTGACACTTACTGACACTTATTGACCCTGTGACCCTGAGAAAGTTATTTCTCAGGTCAGTTTCCTTACCTATGAAATGTAGATAATAATGGAAAGTACCTCCTAGGGTGGTGGTGAGGGTTAAATGACTTAGTATCTGCAAAGTGCAACAAGAGGAGCTCAACAGATGCCAGTTATAATTGTTATTGTTATTAGTGAGGAGGGAACAGTTAAACATTTTGCTTTTATTTCATTTAAACCTAGTACTATATACCTAAATTCTAACCAAGTAAAGAACAAAAATTATCAACTGAGAAACTCTGGTGGTCCAAATCAAGAGGTGAGTTGCACATGGGCTGGGAAATAGCCCATTTAAGGTGACCAAACACAGACAATAATGCAAGGAAATGGATAATGCAGATAACCTAATGCAGGATTAGTAACCTAATCTATTGTAATATGTATTGTCTTAAGTGGTGATGTGGTAACCAATGATTAAAGTCCTTGAAATCCAGAAAGAGAGAAATAAATTTTAACATACTGGATAAATGCACTGTATTTGATCACAAGAGGTTGTATAGTTATGAGAAGGAAAATTCCCCCCATACAAACAAATAAATGTCTACTCTGGTTTATATGTCAGTTTCTAATGTGCATAGTTAGTGTGAGTCAGTTCTCCTGATTCTAATTAATTAACGCTGCATGAACTAATAAGTCTTGGAGCAAGCAACACTGATGCCCCTGCATCAGAATTGAGATTCCCCAAGCACTGTGGCCTGTGGAGTCTGCCTATTGAAGTTGTCTTATCTCCTTCTGGCATATCTCTCATTAGATATCAGAGTTTAAAAGACCAGGATTCCTATTTCAGCCCTACCAATGTCATAGTACCTAATACTTTCTCTGCTTATCAGGAAAGACAAGAATGCTCTAGAAGCCCTTACAGGAAAGCTGAAGGCACAAAAGACTATACTAAAGATAAAAGAGCTTAGTGGAAAGGCTCCTCAGACACAGTGAGTAGCAGACAGAGTCTGGAAATGACTGGAAAGTGATCAAAACAAGCAGACTTCCAGAAGATCTAGATGATCCTTAAATGCAAATTTTAGTCATCTATGATTGCCAATACAATTGGGCTTAAGATTCTTTTGTTACTAGCAAAGCTAATTCCTGGGACACACAGAAAGCTACTTTATTACCTTTAACATCATTCTGTTTTTAATCTAAAAATAATTTTAGAAAATAATCTAAAAATTATTTTCCAGAGCTCACTCTGTTCTCTATGAATGCCTCTGATTCTCAGCAGTTCCAAAAAGTCACATCCACTCTCAAGCGGTTAAAAACTTGCCACCACTAAAGAGCAAAGGAATGTGGTACAGGTCCCAGGGCAGTCTCAAAGGAAGTGACCCAGAGGCTGAGCAGGGGCAGTCTTTAGAATGGAGGCAGATTCTCTCAGGCGGCTGCTCTGATGGAGCAACAGTAACCCGGCTGGGTAAATTCTAGTACATTTGGGATGGAGTACAGCATGGTGATAAGTGTATGGATTCTTGGGGTCTGTCTCCTGGGTTCTAATTCTGGTTTTGCCCTTTACTGTCTGTATGACCTTGAGCAAGGTACTTAACCTCCTTGTATCTTAATGTCCTCAACCAAAAATGGATTTAAACCTCATAAGGTTGTTATGAGGATTAAAGCAATTCATGCATTTAGGGTACCTGGCACATAGAAAGCGTTATTTTAGGGCTGATTACTATCTCGTACCTTTTGCCTCGTCTTGTGAGATCCCATTGCTGCTTCTGCCCTCCTGGGATGTAACAAAGGCAGTGCCTCCTGCTCAGTGAGTGCCACCCTGGTGCCCCTGCAAAGTTTTACTTTCTTTTTTGTCTCTCCTTGCCTTCTCTTTCTCCCTCTCACCTTCTCTTTTCTGTATATCACTCTCTTCGTCTCATCTCTCTCTCAAATAAAGGTGAAAATTAATGATGAACTTGACATTATCTTTTTACTTTTATGGGTTCAACGATTGATATGTGTGCTTATTTGTCTATTTGGTTTTATAATTCAGGAGAATTATAAAGAATCAGGGAACATATGTTCTATTTGTTTTAGTGTTATAGTGGTAGAAAGCATTGTACTTCATGCTGTGTGAATATTTGCATCTCAGAAGTATTAGTATTTGCAATTTGTAAAAGATGGTGTTTGAAATAAACTATTTTCAATGAAATTTACCATTTGAAAATATCTACTTGCAAATTTTGAGGGAGAAAACAACTTTTGAAACTGAGCACCATTTAGAAGTTTTATTCATGTTATACCTAGAAAAAAAGGAATTTTTCAAATAAAATGTTAATGACAAAAGCCACATTTCTACATATTCGTTATAGAGGTTATCATAAGGACTGGGATAGGTATAATTTCTAAGAGCTAAAATTAAAATTGGTCTGTTCTCCATTAGCCAGATGTTGGTGTTGGAACAATATAATGCATTGCTTAACAGTAGGAGGCACCCACCAGGCTAATTTATGGGATGAGGAATGTTAAGGCCAATCAAATGATCTAATTGTTTCAACAGTGCTAAAGGATTTATAATAATCTTCAAGATCAAGGCTGTGCTAATCTGAACTTCCCCTTTCCCACCTCCACCCCCTGCTTTCTTCTCCCCCTCCAAGCAGTTATATGCTATTGCACTTGCCAAGTTTAAGTTGCATAGGAAGCAGTTGAAGTGGGGGCTTGGGTTCCAGTCCCAAGGTAAGGTTACATACGAAAATCAGCGGGGGGTGTTTCCATAATTACCCTTTGTGCATTTTGTAAAACTACTGCTGAGCTGGGAATGACTGACAGCCTTGACTCAAGGGAGGTTTGGCGGAGAAAGTTTGTATTTGTAAGGCTGGGGTAGAATTGTACAGAGAGTGAGCCGGAGGGGATCAGGGGATCAGGGGATCAGGGCACTGACGTAGCCAGTTCTCCCTCAACCGACACACCTTCATTAGCTCCTCAGACTGACTCACTGACACGAACCTGGATGACATATTAAAAATTCACATTAAACAATGTGCTGTGAAATGAACTTAGACAACAAGAACATATATGGCCTCCCGGATTTGTTTATTCCAAGCCCTGAAATGCACAGAGGGCAGTGTGATGGATGAGGGATGTCAAGCTCTATATGACGATCACTTACACAGAGAAGGCGTCTGTGTCCCCATAACATTGCACTGTTTGGTTAGATAAAAAGTGAAGTACAGATATGTGCAATTTTGGTTTTTTCTCCAGTGCATCCAACTTGCTGATTTTTACAATTATCGTAAATAAAATATCAGCTTTCTAACGCGCAGGAAGATTTTTAGCTTTAGTTAAAAAAAAAAAAAAAAAACAGAAAGGAGGGGAAGACAGAGTTTTATCTCAGCCTTTATGGTGGGGGGCTAATGTTTGCCAAACCATTAACAAGTTAATGTGCAAAATCCCGAGGTGTGAGGGTGAGTGTTATTGTCTTGGCTTTATAGACTGCAGTGGAGAGTACTTAAAAGTTGTATGCCAGGCAAGTAAATCAGCTGGGGATTGGATTTCATGAGGCGAGGGGCCCTTTATCTATAACACTGTGATTAAGAAGGGAAAAGACACAGGATGAGAAGACCATGAGGAGGGAAGGTGTGAGAAAGAAGCAAGACTGGTGAGAGCCATGCCACGTGGAATACGAGAGTCATAGGTTCCCTTTAGGATTAGAGTGGACTGGACACAGGACAGGGAGGAGATCTTGGGATGCTGCCACAGGCTTCTGTTTGCCAGCCTCCAGGCTTCGCTGGCACCACTAGGAAAATACAGTACTTTTGTTCTGGTGTGAGTTGCCTGGACGTCAGCATTCACTTTTGGGGGGCCGTAGAGGTGGGAGTGTTGGGGGAGGGGAGGGTGAAGGAGAGGGGAGCTTCCTTTCTCTATATCCTAATCCATATTTCCTAATTGATCTTGTTTCTCTGTGAGCATTGGTTTCCTCATCTGGAAAATAATTTAACTTTGGGGAAGATTAAATGAGGCACTGCCCACTATAGAACAGGCATTCATTCCACATCCATTTCCCTTTCTCTCTTTTCAAAAACCTTCAGGGATTTTTAAATGACATACTGCCTGAGTCATCAGCAAAGGAGGTCAAGGCACACAGTTCCTTTGCTGGGGTTTGGTTCTCGGGAGAGCCCTTATGCTGGGGACCTCAGCTGCTGCAGAAGAAAGGGGTAGAGGCAGCAATAGCTCCAGCTCTTCACTCCCAACTCCCTAGGTCAGCAAGTGGGCCTCCTCACTCAGCTCCACAAAAGGCATGGTGGGGACCAGCTAATTAGGGCTCACACAAAGTCCAGCAAAGCAAAGCCCAGATAAGGGCATGAGGCAACCATAACTTTGTCCTGCTTTTTTCACACAAGACTGCCCATTTTCCAAAAGACAATTAAATTTGTTTCTGGAGACCATAAATATCAACACGTGCAATCACCAGAAGGTTCTGGACCAGGGTATTTTCAGACCTGTGTTTAGGTACCTGCCTTGAGCTGTGTTCTCCTCCCTCTCTCCCCTCCTCCTTCCCAGAGAGTGGCAGTAAGGTAGAGATGATTGACGGGTAGCTCTAACAAACTGCAAATTTGAAGGGGAGGTCCACACCAAAGTCACTGTTCCCATCCCCATCTGCTGAGAGGGGGTCAGTTATATTCTTAATAAACCTGCCCCATAGACAGACTTCTGTGACAAGAGAGAAATAGGAAGAATTTGCTTCTCTTTCCTTTCTCTGGTTAAAGGTGTTTGACTCTTAAGATCCTCATCTTTCCTTTCTCTGATTAAAGTTTCTTGACTCTTAAGATCCTCATCTTGGCATTTTTCTACATAGAGTTTCCATTAAATGACAAGCTTGGACAACGGCTTCAAATAATATGACTTGAGGAACTTAGTTTAAGAAAGCATAATAACTTTGCCTGGATTGCAAAGTATTTAGGTGATGAGTGATTTGAAATAATGATAGCTTTAGTTTACCACATCAGATTTGGTGACAGCTTGTGTGTTCTCATGTGTTGATATTTGTCATCAGTATGAAAGTGAGTGTGGGCTATTTTGTGCATGACGCAGGGTCCACGTGGCAAGTGTGGGAGCTGCGGATGGGATGGGTGGGTGAACCGTGTCGTATGAAAGAAACTGTACCCTTACTGACTTAATTATTTGCAAGGGTGGTTTAGAAAAGTCATTTCCTTCAATCATTCAGATCCAAAGTACTTATCTTGTGAACACCCACCCTCCCATTCATGAAAGCATGACTTCTCTTTCACTCAAAAGCCTACCTGTTCCTGGCAAGAGAGGTGAAAAATCAGTGGCTTCTAGAACTGTAGCAAATAGAAAAGCACCGGTTTTACCCATTTACCCATCCATCAGTGATTGTTTATTTTTGCAACTGGTTTGATAGTAGCTAGAGAACATGCAGTTTAAACATTCACCAAGCAAATGCTTTGAAATTTGATTCAAATATATAAGAGGATACCCTCACTGCAAGAACAACTGTACATTCAATTAAAATTGAAAATCTGCTGTCTGCTCACTTCAGTTAAAATCTAATATCTTGTCCTCAAAATAAGGTCGATTCTGGCACACCTCTTATGTTGGGGTTGCTTTCTTTGCCTTTCTTTTCTTTTTTTTTTTTTTTTTTGAGACGGAGTCTCGTTCTGTCCCCCGGGCTGGAGTGCAGTGGCTGCATCTCAGCTCACTGTAAGCTCCGACTCCCGGGTTTATGCCATTCTCCTGCCTCAGCCTCCCAAGTAGCTGGGACTACAGGGGCCCGCCACCTCGCCCGGCTAGTTTTTTGTATTTTTTAGTAGAGATGGGGTTTCACCGTGTTAACCAGGATGGTCTCGATCTCCTGACCTCGTGATCCGCCCATCTCGGCCTCCCAAAGTGCTGGGATTACAGGCTTGAGCCACCGCGCCCAGCCTCTTTGCCTTTCAACAATTAGTCAAAACTGCCAAGTGCTGGAAGGAGTTCCTATTCTCATGCCCCAGTGGAAAATAAGCAAATTCCTACCCTCCTTTGTAACCTGAGCCAGGGTCTACCACCAGCCTTTGTGTTTCACTAAGTTACTTGTTTTCAGCTGGGGCATGAGGACTGGTAAATTCAGGCTGCTATTTAGCCAGTACACACTAGTATAGCCATAGCCATAGCCATAGTAGAATATCCTAATATTTTCCCACTGGCTGATAAATAGCTGTTCTCTGAGCCCCTTGGGCACCCCTCCATACCCTCTCTTCCGATGACCTGGACCACCCCCATGATATAGCAACTGAAGGGTCAACATGTGGCACAGCTGGGGCCTTCAGGGAAACTGGGTTGATTGTTCAACCCCCTTTCGCTCCCAGTTGTTAACTAATTTGAATATCATTCCTGGCTTGCATTCATCATGCTGAAAATGACTGATTACTCATC
This sequence comes from Piliocolobus tephrosceles, assembly GCF_002776525.5. NCBI lineage: Eukaryota > Metazoa > Chordata > Mammalia > Primates > Cercopithecidae > Piliocolobus > Piliocolobus tephrosceles. The sequence goes on along the minus strand of NC_045438.1, from coordinate 81,919,635 downwards.
TACCTTGCTCACTATTTCATGCAAACTCTTAAATGTTATGGTGACATCAATAGTCCTTTACTACTCGGGTAAAGAAGGAGCCAGTAATTAGACATTACTCCTGGGAATTTGTCTCAGTCTATGCACTTAGAGTCTTTCCTCTTATTCAATGGGGGTTTGATCCCTAGGGACACAGGCATTTATTCAACAGTTTAGAGCAGTTAATTAAAACTTCAAGGCTTCTGTAAATACAACTCTTCCTCTGCAAGTGCCAGAACACTTGGTATGTAGGCATGCTAGGAGAAGTAAAAGCACAAAAAATAAAAAATGTAGGTGGCCCCATTCCTTTCTATGTTCAGGGGATTTCCAAGCATGGGCCCACACTGTGATGCATGAGGAGGGACCCAGGGCGGCCATGACCTGGCTCAAGTCACCTCAGCCACACTCCGATTGAACGCTCATGTCTTATTGAGGTCTGGTTTCTTCGGGGGGCTTCCTAGCAGCTGAATTCTCCTCGTGAAAAACACAGGGGCTGCTGGGTGTATAGATTATTTTTTATGTCTTCAGAAAGAAGAAATAAAAAGAGTTCAAAAGTCCTGTTCTTTGCTGTTTTGTTTTTTAAGTTTGCACATCTGAATGAATATACAGTGTGTAAGACAAACTAAGTGATAAGAACATTTTCAAATGTTAAAATTTAAATGACTTTGAAGTTAAATCAGTAAATAATGACAATATGCAAGTGGCCACTGCATATGAGCAGGGATTTATAGAATTCGAATTTCACATGAGCAGAGCAAAACTGGACTTAACTTTTTAAAAAGGTAACTTCAAACCGGAGAGAAAGGCTGTAGCAATTAGTGCGGTGTTTTTAAACCTGAGTAACTTAAGGGTCATTTCAAAGGAAGAAGCCCATTGGAGTCCCAGTCTTAATCGGAGATAATGTTACTTAGATATCTAGAGCAAAAATGAGACACAAGCATTTCATGCTTTAAACTGTTACACAATTCCAAAAACAATTTTAAAATGAAATAAAAACAAAACTAAACATAAATGAAATTTAAAATAATAAATTCTTATTTCTTTATATTATTTTTAAAATTAAAATGATTTATTACTTTAAAATAATAAATTATTATGCGATTTTAATATTGACAGATGAGGTTTTGTTGAGAATAAATTGCCTCTTGCAGTGGGAATGTGGTGTTGCCTTCTATGATATGCATTCTTTTCAGTTCAATATTTATCACTTTAGGCTTTTGGAGTGACTCAGTTCTCCCACCCATTTTCTCCATTTAAACTCCTGAAGATCCACACTTGCATAGCACATTGTTATAGCATTTGGATTTTACTTGGTGTGAGCACATCATTTATGTATCCAAACTTCTTCTTTTCTCTTTTAGTTCTGAAGTTCAAGTAGTGTTATTTGACAATGATGTGATTATAAATATTCAGGCAGACACAAACCCTGAAATCATATGGCATTCTTGGTCATAATAAAAATGACTAATAGCTATAAGCTGCTTAATATAAGCCAGGCACTGTTCCAGTGCTTTATGTGTTTTAATCCACGTAACCCTCATTGCCATCTAATTGCACTGGGGTGCAAGTGAAGTCACCCCATTTGCTCATGAAAAAACTGAGGTACTGAGAATTTCCAAGGTCACAGACCTAGTAAGGGGCAAGGCCAGGATGCAAACTTAGGCAGTCTGTTTCAGAACCAAACTCTTAACCACTGTGCTCTACTTTCACAGGTAATTATAATCCAGAATATGCCTACATTAATTTTTTATGAAATATAATAGAATGCAAAATTAAACTTTCTCCTAGAGCACAGTTAGGGCCTCTTAGAAATCATCCGTGAACCCCAATTTGAAAAGCAAACATTCAATTATCTACTCTTAAACCCATTAATATTTCCAGGAGTCACTACAGCATAGTGTTCTTTAATCTTTAATTCTTTTCTTTTTTTTTTTGAGACAGAGTCTTTCTCTGTCGCCCAGGCTGGAGTACAGTGGCGCGATCTTGGCTCACTGCAACCTCCGCCTCCCAGGTTCAAGCCATTCTCCTGCCTTAGCCTCCCGAGTAGCTGGGACTACAGGCGCCCGCCACCACATCTGGCTAATTTTTAAATATTTGGTAGACACGGGATTTCACCATCTTGGACAGGCTGGTCTCAAACTCCTGACCTCGTGATCCACCCACCTCAGCTTCCCAAAGTGCTAGGATCACAAGCGTGAGCCCCTGTGCCCGGCCTAATTCTTTAAATTATAAAAATATATCCTAAGTTTATCCACAATGACCTTAGTTAACCGTAAGGTATTTTCTAAGGCCATAGCACTCTATCAGATAATTGATATGAATCCTTGTTAGTAATCAAGATGATAAAAGATATGACATGTAGACACATTGAAATGTAAATATTTATACAGTCTTAACAAGGGTAATCAACTGCAGATAGGCAGGAGTCAGGGTCATTGCCTCTGATAGGAATCAGGATGAGGATGAGTATTCTGGGGTGAGTGGGGTATGCTCTGAGGGACAGTAGGAGATTAGTGGTTGGCTGGAAACTTCAGAGGAAAGGCTGGGTGCAAAAACCCACCCAAGTCCCCCCTCCCTGGGAGTGACCACTGGCAGAAACTCCTGGAGACAATGATCAGAAGTTGTAACTAACCTGGACTTGAATGAAAGGTTTCAAGAAATCTGGGAGTAGCAGACTGGGAAGATTCAAGAAGCTGGCATAGAAAAACATCTGAGCCTTTTGCCCTTTATATATATATATATATATACATACACACACACACACACACACACACACACACACACACCTGAATACTTCCTCCATTTACATATATAAAATCATTCATTCATATATATATATATCTGAATACTTCCTCCATTTAGGTATTTGTTCAAGTTTATTTCTCATTTGTCTATGTCTTCAACAGGTTCATGTTTATCATTGCCATTTACTTGTCTTAGATTGTAAATGAAGACAAAGTAGGGAGCACATAGAGCCTACTCTACACATCACAGTATAGTAAAAGACATCTGAAGGGCTTTTGAATGATGAATTAGTCAGCTTTATTTATTGTGCACTTATCATATATAATTTTTTTTTTTTTTCAGACGGAGTCTCACTCTGTCACCCAGGCTGGAGTGCATCAGTGCAATCTTGGCTCACAGTAACCTCCACCTCCCGGGCTCAAGCAATTCTCTTGCCTCAGCCTCCTGCGTAGCTGGGATTACAGGCTTGTCCCACTATGCCCAGCTAGTTTTTGCATTTTTAGTAGAGATGGGGTTTCACCAGGCTGGTCTCAAACTCCTAACCTCAGGTGATCCACCTGCCTCAGCCTCCCAAAGTGCTGGGATTACAGGCGTGAGCCACTGCACCCAGCCAAATATATAAAATTCTTTGTGAGCTATGGGTGGGTGGAAGTATGAGTAACCTAGGGTCTCACTGCTTAAAAATTTCATACAGTAAGATAATGAAGGGTATACATGAATGGAACAGATAGTAAGGCCTGCCACTGAAGAGGAGGAGGGGGAGGAGGAAGAGGAGCAGTAGCAGCAGTAGCTAGGCTCTTGGGTTGTAGGGTAGAACCAGTTCCAATCTCAGCTCTGCGAACCACTGTCTGGGTGTGCTTGGGCAAGATAACCTCTTCTTATCTATAAATGGGGATGATGATGATGACAGTAGTACCTGTATCATAAGGTTGTTGTGAAGACTAAATGAGACAATACATGTACCAAGTTTAGCATATCTGCTATGTGGAATCTAGCTCATCAAATGTGAACTTGCAGCTGCTGAGGCTCTGCTAACAATGACCGTGTCTGAACAAGGGTGCGCTTTCCAATTCGATCGTGCCAGAGTCACTACGGGATGTAGAAGGTGAGGAGAGAAACCCTGCAAAAGAGAAAACATTAGTTTGGTAGTGCCTGGGGTCAGCGTGTGTGTGCACCACTGCCCTCTACTGGAAGCAGTTCCCACAGATTTCTAAGAATTATCCAAGTGATTTTAGCACTCCCTTGTTTCAACATCCTCTAGTCTCCTTTGTAGAGAGCTTCACAGCCCATCTGAGATAATCTCCCTCCTTTTCTGATACTTGGAGGCAGAGGAAATCCTATTGTCTGCTAGCCTCAGCTTCTCACCTGCTTTTAACTAATATGCAGTCTGGACAGGTATTGATTTTTCTGCTTTTCTCTGACTGCACTCATCAGTCATTTTATATTACTGGAGAGTCCATTAGCAATAAAAATAAAGGATGGATGTTACAAAGCCCATCAGAGAAACTTGCTCTCTGTATCTTTGGGACCAGGAAAACAATTAAAAGCACGTCATCTTATAAACATTCTAATAGAATTATTAGAAGAGTGAATAAACCCAGGATGTGATTACCAAGGGATGAAATGAAATCCTCCTTATTAGTCAACTAGAAGGGATTGCCCTGATGTTCCATAACATTGTAGTATGTGGGTGAGATGAAAATATTAACTACTAGAATAAAGGAACATTACACAACAGAGATTCATTCAGCTGTAGGCTCCCGCATAAATGAATTTCAGGGCTATGATGAAGAATCTGAGATGAGAGAAAGGAGGTGTTTAAATATAAAAGAAAGAAGTGATTATCCAATTCTGACTTGCAAATGTAGGTAAGTTGACAAAACAAAGCCGTCTCTTCACTAGGTTGGGTCTACCTTGCTTCCATTGTGCAGACGGTCACTGAAATTCTCAATGAGAAAGGGAGAACAAAGCATGACCAGGCTCTAAGACTCTGATGCTTGTTGCCTGGAGAATGTAACTGATGCTGCTGCAGGTCCTCATGCTTCCTGGGTTGGCATGAACTATGGATATGAGTGACTAGCATCATTCTTGGCACAGGTTGGTACTCAAAAATATTAATTATCTGTCTCCTTTCCCCATGGGTGGGAGGGTGCATAGAATCGATGATTTTGAGAAGCCCATATTTCCAGTGACTATTATGCTGCATTTAACTTAATTTCCTTTTATTTTCATTAGCTTCTAAGTGTAAACAGTTTTCACATTAGGGGCTATTTGGGCGTTTATTCTCTTTAGATGATCATTGAGTGTATATTAAGTTGCCTGAGCCTCTTTGGTCCAGAAAGCCATAAATACTTGCAAAAAATTGTGTTATAGGTGGCGAAATTTTTTTCAACTTTTATTTTGGGTTCGCGGTTACACGTGCAGGTTTTTAACTGGGTAAATTGGGTGTTTCTGAGGTTTGATGTACGAATGATCCCATCACCCAGGTAGTGAGTATATACCTGATAGGTGGTTTTTCAACACGGATCTCCCTCTCTACCTCCCACCTCTGGTAGTCCTGAGTGTCCATTGTTCCCATTTTTATGTATAGGAGGCAAATTTTATGTTTTTTTCTCTCATCATAACAAGACATCAAGTTGTTTGGCATTGTACTAGTTTTTTCTACTGATTATAAAGTTGCTACATGTATGTTCTTTGGATTGCAATTTATTATCTGTAAGTAGTATAACAGTAAATACAGAGAATAATTTTTAAAATTAACAATTCCACCTCTCTTACATATGAAGTATTTACATTTTCGATGTTCTTCCAGTCTTTATCCATATGGATGTTTACTCTTTATGTAGATTCTTGTGTTTTGTTTTTTTATTTGATGTTATTTAACATGCATTTTAATGTTACTTCATGGTAGCCATAATTATAATTTTAATGGTTGCAAAAGATTTCATTAAATATGTGTCTTTTAATTTACTTAGTCAATTATCTATAGAAGCATTAAAAGTTTTTTACCATCACGTTTTTAAAAACCACTATAAATATCATCATAGTTATAAAAACAGATCTCTTTCTCCACCCTGAATCTCAGTATTTCCTCTGAATAAATTCCCAGGAGTTGGATTATGATTCCTGATGTGCATGGCTAATTGTTTTCCCAAAAGATTGTGTTATTTTGCTCTACCAAGAGCAGTGGATGAGACTTCTCTTGCTTAACCTCTCAATAGCATTTGATACTGCTGACCACGCCTGCCTTCTACAAATACTCTCTTCTCCAGGGCTCTCTAGGTGCGTTTCTATTCTAGTTTTTCATCTACCTCTCCGACTATTCTTCTTTGATCTTTGTCATCCCCTCTGCCTCTATCTTTTTCTTCAATGTTTGTGTCCATCAGGGCTCAGGCCTGGGCTATTTTTTAGCGTCCCTTTGGAATATCTCATTCCTTCTACAGTGGGTTTAATTACTGTATCACTGGTCACGTGATATCCCCTGCACATCAGACATATATCTCCAAATGCCAAGTGGGCATGCTGGTCTCCCTGTCTCCAGTCTTGTTCCCTCAAAACCATTCTTCGTAATCCAGGCATAGTGGTCTCCCAACACATAAGTTGGAGCATAAAATTGAGATTCGAGACAAGAATCCCAAAGCCCTTTATGGGATCTGCCTGTCCCTCTTGCGGCTCTGTGTCCCACTCTACTCTCCTGCCCTTTCCTTGTGTGTGCCATGACTTCATCTTACCTGTCTTCCTATCCACACTCTTCTTCCAGCTCTTTGTCTGATTGACTCCTACTCATCCTTCAGGTGTCAGAGAGGCCTTTCCCGAGCACTAGGCAAGTTAGCTTTCCCTGTTAATGTTCTCCAGGTCCCTTATCCAATAATACCATTTGCTACACTTGAGGCCTGTTCCTGGGTGCATCAATTTCCCAGCACCTCTGGCTTCCTTATGCATAGGCCAAACATTATCCTAAGTCCAGCTGACGTACTTAGTAGCAGGTGTTTGCAGAGGCTGTGGATGTGCACAGGAGCAGTGAGCATTGAGGGCATGTGGACGAGGCAATGATAGCCTCTGCTGCGGTCTATTCCTTCCACTGCCTAAATGCACTCATGTGCCCTGTTAGATTCACGCTGACCCATCCCTGATTCTGCAAGAAGGTGGTGGTGGCTCACCCCACTCTCACTTAGTTTTCCTCCCAGTTTCTTAAAAGGAAAACTTTACAGGAGGAGTGCTTGTGGTCTGGTGGGACAAGCTACCATTCTTGATGTTGCCCTGAGGCCATGGCTAATATTCATCTTCCCAGAAGGCAGCTTTGCTGGTCTAGGTTGCTTGCCTGGTGGAATAATCCTGAAATTTACCTCTGAGGATCTGAACTTCTGGTTGCCATGTTTTTGTCAGGCTCTGATTGCCTCTGGTGATTGTGCCTAAAGTTTAAGGAGTATGAAGCATGAATTCCCTAACTCAGTCAGTGGGAATAATGATGAACGGCTCCACTCTTCCCATCTGTTGAAAGTGTCTAAAGTATACTGTGAATCTGGAAAGATGACTGGGCCTTTTGGGGGTTTTTCGGATACTCTCAAGCTGGCAGTCTCCAGCTTGTGCAGCATCTAAAAAGTACAATGGATCCTGCAGGTATAGGCATTTGTTGCACTCCCCTGCCATAGAGTGGGTCCCTGGGTCTGAAGCAATGGTATGAGTGATGTGAACAAGTCAGATGCTCTGAGAGCACCAGATGGTGGGCCTGGCCCAGGCATGGTAGGCAGGGAAGGTAAAACCCAGGCCAGAACATATCAGTCTCAATAAGGACAAACTACTGCCCCAGCTCTTGTCCTAGGTGGAAGGGATCTGATATAATCAACTTGCACCAGGTGTCTGTTTGGTCTCCTCCAGGCAGGGTATCTTACCCAGCCCTGGGGTTTGTTTCTGCTGCTGAGAGATCAGACAGCAACAGTAGTAGCAGCTGGACCAACCTCGGTGTTTGATCTTTCCTCCTCCCTCCTGCTAATTGCTTTGTCTACCTCATTTTAGATACCTGACCCTAAACAGGCAGAGACATATTTGTTAATGAGACGTTGCTAATGATCTTTTCGCACAAACTAGGTGCTCTTATCTCCTGCTGTCTCTTCAAAGAGTAATTTTCCCAGATGTGTTTGTGATCCGAGCTCAACAGATCATATTGTACTTCAAATAGGCTGCAACAGAAAACTTGGATCAAAGTAAAACTAAAACTACAATTTTGAAAGGAAGAAGTGGGAGATTCCGCTCTGGAAGAATCAGCTGACAGGAACCTAGGAGGGAGAGGAAGCTGACCCAAGGACCTAATTCTATTTAGTTACTAATCTGCTGTAAGCAATTTCCTTTGAATATCCAATTTTGCAAAAGATCAATGAGCACCTCTGAATTTCTCTCCTGTAGTAGTTGTGTAATGATCTGAAGCTCATAAGCCCAGGGAGATATCTTATTTTCCCCCATATTCCCAAAGCCTGAGCCAGTGCCCTGTTCAAAGTCCTGAATAAATATGTATTTGTTGAGTGGACAAATAAACAAACAAATGGATGAAGTCTCATAGATAGAGGGTGCTTTGTAGGAATCATTTGAATAGCAAGATTCTCCAATCCGTGTAACACAGGACCTGATTTGCAGAACCTTGTTTAGACATAGCATTTCAAGAACACGTTTTCTGAACCATAAAGGGAAGTAGGGCTCTAGATGAATAATGCCTTTTCACAGTGTCTGAGTCACCTCACACCACTCACCCTCATCTGATAACGGCCCTTGGCAGATCTGCCCTTTTGCAGGGGATTCCCCAAGGCTCTCACCTCTTGCCTGCCCCTGTGTGTGCGACTGCAGCAGGCACAGGGTTGCCAGGCACCAGAATATAAGCACAGAGCTGGAGGAAATGGGAGGAATGAGAGGGCAAGTTTATGGCAGTGAAACTTCCTGACAGTATGCATTTATAGGAATATCATACACATTTCACCTTATGATCGTATTTTTTATGCTGACAGGAAGACAAAGCTGGGCAATAATGGAAAAGTTGACTATCAAGGTAGTGTTGAAAAGGAAAGAGTTTGTTTCAATGAGACATTCTCATTATAGATGTTGGCTTAGTCCAAGCTTCTGTCTCCTCTCCTATCACAAAGGTTCTCTTCTTCTACTATATTGTGGAGGAGGGGGGTTTGTATCTGTGCAAACTGCACTGCCTCTCTCATGCTCTTGCTTCTACAAACACCCTCACCAAACAAGGAGACCACGGGGTGTGACAAGTGGTGCTCATCACAGCCTCTAAGCTCTGACATAACAGGATTGTCTTTCTCTTAAGTTAGATAGGGACATTTAGCTAGAGCTTTGTTCCTCAAGAATCTCTCTAGATTCTAGAGCAAAAGCAGTAGAGGCCCAACAGAAGTTCCTTTTGAAAACTGCTAAATTAAAGGTAAGTAAAACTCAGCGTATTAAATGCCCTCTAAAAATACGTGAAGGTACTCAAAGGCCTTGGCATCTGGGAAGTTCCCTGCAGGGTGTCCACCTGCACTCCAGTGCTAGCTCTGGGAAGCTGTATGAGCCTGGTAAGTCTTGTGCTTCCTGGGCCTTGGTCTCCTCCTCTATTAAATATGTGATTTGAACCTTCCTTCCTGCCTGCCTGCCTTCCTGCCTTCCTACCTTCCTTCTTTCTCACCTCTCTATCTCTCAGTATAGAAACCCTTTCATTAGATGAGATCTCTTAAGAAAGAAAAACTCATATATACAAGAATATTAAGCATGAATCTTCTCTGGTTAAGTGAAGCAGGAAAGAGGTCAGAGGTATATGTTTCTAGCAGCTCCTGAATCTCAGGAACCTCTAGGCTCCAGTTGGAAAAGCCCTGTAGCTGTGTTATTTCATGATCTGCAGACTCTCCACGAGAGCTGCTTTCCTAGTCTTACCAGCCAAAGAAGAGGCAGACTTTTCTAGCAAGGAGGACAAAGAGTTCGGGAATATCCATTTCAGCCAGTTTTCAAAATAATCTTGTATCATTATGAGAAACACAAACTTGGGTCTGAATCCCTATCCTTTAAAGGACTCCTACAGACTTGGCTTGGGGTTCCCAATTGCAGAGAAAATAAATCCTCAATCATTTACCTTCATGACATAGCTGACCCAATGATCAACAGTATTTCTCTGTATAATACTCTTTCTGACAAGCTCTCCAAACAAAAGAAAAGAGAAAGAGAAATGGCCATAGGAGGGAAGACTTTCTTCTAGGGCATTTGAAAAGACTGTCAGGCCCAGATGCGAGGCACTCCCTTTCCACCTTATGCCTCATTAATGGAAATAATGCAGAAGTTAAGATCTAAGGCAGAGCTTCCCACCTATGAACCTGCATTTCGGTCTTCCTTCCAGGAACCAGACAGTGTCTTCTGGGCTGATTACTTCCAGTTTACCTCATTGTGATGTCCAAATATTATAGCTCCCCTCTCCCTTGTGATGAGCATGGAAAATATCGGTGACTCCAAATCCCAATTATTTCACCTTAGAAAACAAATCTGAGAATCCCTCTACCACCAAGCATAGTACCTGGATACAACAGGCACTCAATAAATATTTGCTCAGCCAACACAAGGACAAGTGAATGAAATTCCTCATCCCTGTATTTATTTCTGAAGACCTGCTGGTGAAAATCTGGCTCTAAACATCTTTCAGATTTATTTCATTGAGGTATGAAAAAGGAAAAAAAAAATGACGACGCAAATGAAGTCAGGAGCTGGCACAAAAAGTGCAATCGGATTCTGCTTCCCCTGTAATTAAGTGTGCCCAATGCCGCTGACTTAGGCGATGACAGCGTGTAGCTTGCCTGCCTGCCCTGGGTGCATGGGAGGGCGGGCAGCCCTCAGGATGCCACTGCACAACACGCTTGCCACCTTATCAAGATTTCCACAGCCACAGGAAGATTTCTCACCCCACCATGTCCCCGCGGGCTGCCCTGTGCTGTCATCTCCCTTCCTGGCTGAAGACACGCTGGCTGTCCCCTCTTCTCCTCCCTGGAGACGAACATCCTTCCTGGGCCTCCCTAGGTATTTTGACAGCCGCTCCATGTCCCCACTGCTCAGGGAGGGAGAGCCACTAGGAGGCCCTCTATGGAATATTACCTCCCGTCCACGGTAGCATGGGCTTGATCGTGCCTGATTACTTCTGATTGCTGTCACCGGGCCAAGAGCACAGCGAAGTCAAGAAAGAAATGGCCTCATTAGTGAGAGTGCAGAGCTCTGGGTAGGCAGCAGTGGGGTGGAGGACCTGCTTTTGTGGAGGCTGTGAAGAGAGGGGAGGGAGTGGTGTCTTTATATTGAGATATTTTGAGATTCCTGCTTTCTCCTCTCACTTCAACTGACCATATAAGTTCTGCAGGTTCCAGAAGATTCTAGAACTTGCACAAGATCGAACCTATAGCTTCTCATGGAACAAACACAGAATCAAGAAAATCTGGTGGAAGTCACCTGGTTTAACTCCTTTGAGCTCTAGACCAGAAATTAAATAGTGCTTAATATGTTACTTTAAAGAACGCTAGTTCTAACTTTTCCTCAGCTTGCTCCCTCTTTTTGCCTAGGATCGGAAGGATGGGTGCAATGGCCAGCTCCCTGTAGGTCTGCCTCTTGGAGCCCTAAGTTTCCCGCCACTTCTCTGCACTACAGGCTTTGCCCAGGGTGGGATCCTCAGCTCAGGGAGGATTGTTTGTCCTCCTCTTGATACTGGTGCCTGCTGCCCAGCCACACACCCTCAGATTCATTTTTAAAGAAACATCAACAGCTGTTAAATGGCAAATGAGCCTTTCAAAGATCTGGGATGACTTTGAAAAAGGGCTTCCTCTTCCTCTTGACCATAATACCAGGATTGTTTCAACCTGGGGAGAAAGGGCAGTATTTCTTGTAATAGAGAGAAGCCCCATCAAGCTCCTGGCGTGGCGTTGGCTTCATTGAGCAGTTGAGAACCTATGGGGAGGCGTTAAACCAGCTCATTTGGGTTGAATTTTGAGGACAGTAGTTGACCTCTGACTGTCTCCCCTCAGATGCCCTCTCCATCACCCTCTCTCCCCATCCCAATCCTCTGCTATCCCAGCGAGCCTGTCTGCTCTTCAACCCTCCTCCCTGCCCAATTGTGCTGTCTCCTCAACACTTCCCATGTTGCTTGATTCCTAAAATAACATAGGGGAAAACATTTGTTTGTTTTTGTTTGTTGGTTTGTTTTGAGATGGAGTCTCCCTCTGTTGTCAGGCTGGAGTGCGGTGGCACAATCTCGGCTCTCTGCAACCTCTGTCTCCTGGGTTCAAGTGATTCTCCGGCCTCAGCCTCCTAAGTAGCTGGGACTACAGGCACGTGTCACCACGCCCAGCTAATTTTTGTATTTTTAGTAGAGACGGGGTTTCACTGTGTTGGCAAGGATGATCTCGATCTCTTGACCTCGTGATCCACCCTCCTCGGCCTCCCAAAGTGCTGGGATTACAGGCGTGAGCCACTGCGTCTGGACGAAATACTTTTTTAAATAAAGAAAGCGAATTCTCAAACCAACTGTCTTGTTTTGGTTGTTGATTTCAATGCTACCCTGGCTGGACTTTTGGTAGGAGTCAGTGGTCCGTTGAGGGGACGCTGACCTCTCTGGGCTGGAGTCTTCCGGGAGGACCACCAGACTGCCCTGACACTCACCATCCTCATTGAGGACTGTCCCTCTCAGGAGAGCTGCGACCGAAGGACAAGTGGAAATCCTCTGATCAGAAAGTATAAAACAGGACAACTTTTCAGCATCAGACTTGACTAGTAAGTAACCCCGGTCCTCTGGGCTAGGCCTCTGGCCACTTCCTCAATGGAGGGCAACCAGTGCGTGAGGAGAAGGGCTTAGGAATGATTGGGTCACAGCTCTAAGGCTCCTTTCCTGACTAGGGTTGTTATTTCTAGCTCTTTGCCTTCCCTACCTGTGGTAGGATTGTACTCCTGAACTCTTTGTGACTGTGTGGGACTGCGTGTTGATTCCAGCCAATGACAGTACACAGATGTGATATATGTGACGTCCAGACTGGAGTATTTGAATATCAGCCTGAGAACCTCCACAGCTGTTTTTCCTTCTACCATAGGAACATGGTGGTCACTCTATTAGCCTGGGTGCCAGAGAAGGGGCAATGCAGAACTGAGTCTTCTGCCAAACTGTGATGAATAGGGAGTGAGACTGAGAAACAAACCTTGTTTTTCAGTCACTGAGGTTTTGGGGTTGATACTGTTGCGCAGACTAGCCTATCCTGCCTGATAAACAAAGTACCACTCTCTGCCCCACCCTCTTCCTCTTGACCATAATACCAGGATTGTTTCAACCTGGGGAGAAAGGGCAGTATTTCTTATAAGAGAGAGAAGCCCCATCAAGCTCCTGGCGTGGCGTTGGCTTCATTGAGCAGTTGAGAACCTATGGGGAGGCGTTAAACCGACTCATTTGGGTTGAATTTTGAAGACTGCCCAGGACCAGAAGCTAACTCTGGAAGCAGCTGTAGAGATTGACCTAGCACCCTGCTGGCATGCCCTGGGAGCCCAGGAGCCGGGGTGTGGGCTACCAGAGCTTCCTGAGAGCTTTGCCATACACGCCCTGGGTTGTTTGGCCCTTTGTATGGGAGCTGGTGGGACTCTGCCTGTGTGTTGAGACAGGAGGTAGAGAGGCAGGAAGAGGGAGATGATTTGTGATGTAGCCCTCCTAAAGTCAGCTAGGGCGACTAAGCATAGCCTGCCATCCTGGGTCACAGCCCTTCCTTTCTTCCTTCCTTCCTTCTTTCCTTTTTTCCTTCCCTCTTTCCCCCTTTCTTTCCTTCCTTCTTTCCTCCCTTCCTCCTGTCCTCTCTTTGTTCTTTCTTTTATTCAAGAACTATTATTTGAGCATGGACCACATCCCAGGCACTGTGCTATGTCCTGGAAACACATCGGTGAGTAAACCTATCATAGCTGTGGCCATCCTGTAGCTTAAATTCCCACAGAGATGATGCCAGTGATGTCGGACACAGAGCAACCCAGCCACATTTTCAATGGTGGCTAAAGAATGCTCCTAATGACTGTGTAAACAATGTGTCCTGTCAGAACCATGGGGCTTCTTTTCTGTCCCAACGCCCCTCCATGTCCAGGTAATAAATATTTTCTCCCCTCAAGGGAATCACCTCTTGTCATCTTTGCTCTTCTGCTTGCAGTTTTCTTCGTGATCCTTCCTGGTAGTTACTTGCAGCTTTTTGCTATGCTGCCCTTTCCTTTAGTTCGTCTCAGTAGGTGGCCCTCTGACATTTCCCCAGTCTCTTGGCTTCTGCCACATCCCATGTCCTCAGCCTCAGAGCCCCCTTGGACTTCCTTCCTCATTACAATCTAACAGAATTCACAGTCCTCTCCCCTGGCGGTGGCTGCCTTCTGCTCACCTAGCATCATGGATAGCTCTGCTCCACATGTGTTCAGCAGGGGACCCGGGCCGTGGCAAGCCTCCCTTCAAAGCTGACATCCTACTTGTGTTACTAATCTGAATTATTAAGAAGACCTCTTTGACAATCAGTGTCCAGCAGGAGCCTCCTAGAGGAGAGAGCAGCAGCGTCTGGGTCTGGCCCAAGTCTCACAGCTGGAAACAAGGGAGGATCTTACCTCTGCTCTTTCAGCATGGTCTAGAGTTTGATGCAATGTGTAACGTGAGCCTCCCAGTGTCCTACCAGCTCGCCAGAGGCTGCGGACACCTTGGTCATTTGGCTCCCTCTCATTCTCCTCTGCCAGTGCCACACCACTACCGCTAACAGGCGTTACCACGTAGAGGCAAGGACAGATGTCCTCGGCTTGAATTCTTGTTCCAGCACTTCTTAGCTGTGTGATCTTCACTGTAGTATTTAACTTCTCTGTGCCTAAATTTTTCTTCTGTGAAATGTACATGAAGTAGTACCTAGTTCACAGGGTGTTGATGATAAGAGGACCCACGTAAAGTGCTTATCCCTGGGTCTGTATCTGGGTTCTGGCAGCAGGTTAGCCGTAGCCCCTGGAGGGCACTTTCCACACCCAAGCTCTCACTCATGAGCATGTACACATCCCAAGCATTGTGCTGGGTCACTCACGAGTCACCTTACATAATCAACCACTCCACCACAATGTGTTCATTGTGCATTGCGAAAGCATTTCAAGACTTCACTCTTGAATGTTTTGTTTTAATGTGACATTAGGTGACACTTTGCTTCATTTTGCAAAGAAATGTAAAACCTGCCTAGTCAGGTTGGAGGTGGAACTCTGTTCATTGATAATATCAATCAATTTCATGAATTTGTTATTATCTGCCACAGAATAAGTACGTATAAATAGCAAGCCATTGTCTAGAACTTCAAATGCAGAAATAATTTTTAAAAATCAGGTTTCTAATGTGCTTACTGATCCTAATATCATAGAAAATAATAAAGGTCTATTAATTTGTAATATCTTTTACTTGTTAGTAGTTGTTGTTTGTCTTGATTTAGGAAAGATAAGAGCCTAAGTTATTGATGCTTTCAAACTTTAAGAAAAATATTTTCTGGAAAGGACTTGTGGCATCTGACATTGATGGGGTTCAACATGCTACAGCCAAAGATGGTACTTTCACATACTGAATATTTTAAGTTGAGGGAATTTGAAAAAAGTTGCAGAAGCAGAAAGTTCTCTCTGGCCTTCCCTGCCCTTCCTCCCTGAAGGATTTTCTGACCTTCCCTTGGAGCAGGTCATAAGACTCTTATGTAAGAGATATCCTCCCTATACCAGAGGAAAGAAACAGCCTCATCTCTGAAGACACAGGGACACAGAGAAGAATCTGAACAAACAGGCCTTGCTAAGTCCCCCTCCATCCCCCAGTTTATTACATTAAATCCTACCCTTTTTGCCTTATCGTATTTCTCCACAAGTGTCCTCTCTTTATCAAACCTAGCTTAAAAATACACAGATTTAACTGTTTCTTTGGATCTTCATTTCCTTATGAAGACTTCTGTGTCATGTAAAACTTAAACAAATGTGCATGCATTTCTCTTTTTTTTTTTTTTTTTGAGACAGGGTCTTGCTTTGTTGCCTAGGCTGTAGTGCAGTGGCATGAAAACAGCTCACTGCAGCCTCTCTCTCCCTGGCTCAAGTGACTCTCCTGCCTCAGCCTCCTGAGTAGCCAGGAGCACACGTGTGCATCACGCCTGGCTATTTTTTTTTTTTTTTTTTTGAGACGGAGTCTCACTCTGTCACCCAGGCTGGAGTGCAGTGACATGATCTTGGCTCACTGCAACTTCCACCTTCCAGGTTCAAGGGATTCTCCTGCCTCAGCCTCCTGAGTGGCTACGATTACAGGTACCTGCCACTGTGGCCAGCTAATTTTTGTATTTTTAGTAGACTCAGGGTTTTACCATGTTGGCCAGGCTGGTCTTGAACTCCTGACTTCAAACGATCTGCCTGCCTTGGCCTCCCCAAGTGCTGGGATTACAGCTGTGAGCCACCATGACACTTGGCTAATTTTTAAATTTTTTGTAGAAATGGGGTCTTCCTGTGTTGCCCAGGCTGGTCTTAAACTGTGGGGCTCAAGCAATACCTCCTACCTCAGCCTCCCAAAGTGCTGGGATTATAGGTATGAGCCACCACATCCAGCTGCATTTCTCTTTTTAATCTCTTTATTGTTTAGGGATCTCAGGTATTTTTCCTTCCCTATATCTTTGAGAACTTCCGTAACACTAGATTTATAACCTGATTTTCTGGTAAAAGGCATCTCAACAAGTATCAGAGAACTATCCAAAGTTGATGCATATTTATCTGAACTCCTTTAAGTCAAATTTCTTATCACCATTGACATCTAGTTTTTTATATGTAGAAAGTATACATGTTATATAAATATATGTTTTATATATGTGTTGTATATGTTATATAAATATATACTTTATATATACATATATAAAGTATAAAACATTATATATATTTTATATATATTATATATGCACACACATATATAAAACTTGGGGGCCGGGCGCGGTGGCTCAAGCCTGTAATCCCAGCACTTTGGGAGGCCGAGACGGGCAGATCACGAGGTCAGGAGATCGAGACCATCCTGGCTAACACGGTGAAACCCCGTCTCTACTAAAAATACAAAAAACTAGCCAGGCGAGGTGGCGGGCGCCTGTAGTCCCAGCTACTTGGGAGGCTGAGGCAGGAGAATGGCGTAAACCCGGGAGGTGGAGCTTGCAGTGAGCTGACATCCGGCCACTGCACTCCAGCCCGGGCGACAGAGCAAGACTCCGTCTCAAAAAAAAAAAAAAAAAAAAAAAAACTTGGGTGTGTTTACTTATAAACAACACTAAGCAGAGTTTCTGCTGACAGACCTGTCAAAGGCTGGCTTCCTGAACATTACCACCAGAGCCCTTTGATAAGCAAAGCAGAGAGTATTATTTACCATAGTACAGAAGAGCAAACGCCATCTAGGCAGAGCTTTGGCAATGACTCAGAGGAGAACGGTGACATCTGAATTTCTTGAAAATTGGAAGTTTGTTAACAGTTAAGATCGGTGGAAAGAGGAAGGTGGGGATTCTGGGAGGAGGGATACAAAAAATCTTAGAGTGAAATGATCTGTTGATGCTTTCCTTTGAAGGGTTGAGGAATCTTTTGTGAAGTTCGGGCAGGAGTCCTGCAAAAGCAAAGTCGTGTTAATGTAGACAGTGAGAAGTGCTTTCAGCTCTTGGTGTCCAGCCTGAGTGTGGAGTAGATGGTCTTGATTCTCACACCTAGGAAAAGATCTACTTCCCTGGGGCTGGGGTCCTGGGCACTTCTTTTATCACAGGCTTCAAGTTGCAGTCGTGTTTTGATTGGGTTGGACTAACGCTGTTTTGCTTTGGGCTGGTCTATTGCCACCATGAACAAAATCAAGCTTCTGCTGTAAGGAAGAAAGAGGGAATGAATGGCCATTAATCAGGCAACTAGTGGTGTCTGTCATTGTGAATAGGTGGGGAGAAAATTGACCCACAGAGAGGTCCTTCCTGTTAGAGGCCATGTATCCTCTGGGGCCCGGCTGTGGTAAGGCTCTGCCTTGGCACCGCTGCTGTCTTTTCCCTAAGCCCAGTGTGCTGACTTTCAGGATCACATTCCGCTGAGTTGTAGCCTCTTATCAGCAGGCATGCCCTGTCAAGATGATTACTGTGGCAGGATACGTTGGCTTGCCCTCAGGTCAGTCCAGCCTGGTGCTGGTGGGTTTCTTCATCTCATTGCATTGACCTCATCTCATACCACCTTCTTCTGCTCTCCCCACACTCCAGCCACACTGCATTCTTGTGCCTCTGACACTTTGACTCAGTTCTGCCTCAGGGCTTTTGCACTAATTGTGCATCTGGCTGGGAACTCCCTAGCTAGGGTTGTCTGCAGGACTCCCATCGCTCAGGTTCCAGCCCTGCTACCTCCTCTTCAGAGGGGCCTTTCCTAACTGCCCTTTTAAAAGTGGCCTCTGCCCCCAGAACATTCCACTCATCACCATTCTTTGCATCAATCCCTCTCTGAGATTATATTGTTTACCACTTACTAATTTGTCTCCACATTAACTGGAATAGAAGCTCTGTGGGAGTCAGATCTTGTCTGTTTGCTTCACAATTGTAGCCTCAGCTCCTAGAAAGGGCCTGTGGGGGGTCTGTCCCGCAGACCCTGACCCAACAATGGATGAATAACGTACATTGACACAGATATTATGCTTGTCAGTCCAGCTGAGGGTCTGGGCCACTACAGACTCCAAGGAGAGTGCTGTAAAGAGTTGCAGTCACGGCCCCGGCCCTCCCCCCCCCCCCCCCCGTGACTAGCTGGCCCTGCTAGCATTTATTCAGCACACATTAAATGACAAAGGCTTTGAGTCAACACCATTAGAGGGTAATCAACCTGGTTGCCTTTCCCCCAAGACAAGAGAGCTATCCTGCCTGTGAATGATCAAAGGTTAGTTTTAGGACCACATGAGTAAACAAGTTATTTAGATAAACTCCCCTAAATTCCTATGCATCTACTCTAAGTTATTTACACAAGGTAAGGATTAGTTTGCTTTCAGCCATAACCCTATCCTGAGACTTTTGCAAAAACCTTCCAGCATTCCAAGAAGATTTGTGTCTATATCATACAACTTCATCTTAAAAATTTTCCCACTAGCCTGACTGAACTCCCACAAGGACCCAGGATATAGGCATGATGAAATATTTTAAAATAATATCAGCTAACTTTTTGATTGTTTATATTGTACCAGGCACTGTTCCTAAGACCCTCAATGTGTTATTAGCTCATTTAATCCTAACACACTTTATTATCCCAGTTTTACTGAGACACAAAGAAGTTAAATGGGATCATAGACTTAGGAAGTAGCAAAAGTAGCATACATTAAGTGTACAATATATATTTGTTAAAATTTTTATTAAAATTCCTTTATTTTTGTTCCTGACATCCCTGTCCAGGCAACTTCGTTTGTTTGATAGTACATAACAATCTCCTGGCGCAGGTATCTTACAAAGTCTAATGCTTTCTCTGTCTGTGCCTTCTTAATTTTCCAAGAGTACTAGTTCACATTTCCTTCTAAAGTTTCAACACACAACAATAGCATGAATATCACACAGCTGAAGACTATTTGACAGAATTATCCACAACAAGTCCATTAACACTGCATCTTAATTTAATTTTATTTTTTTGAGACAGAGTCTCGCTCTGTCACCCAGGCTGAAGTGTAGTGGTGAATCTCAGCTCACTGCAACCTCTGCCTCCTGAGTTCAAGTGATTCTTCTGCCTCAGCCTCCCAAGTAGCTAGGATTACAGGTGCCTGCCACCACCTCCAGCTAATTTTTGTAGTTTTAGTAGAGATGGGGTTTCACCATGTTGGCCAGGCTGGTCTCAAACTCCTGACCTCAAGTGCCTCAGCCTCCAAAGTGCTGGGATTACAGGCATGAGCCCGCATGCCCAGCCTTGCATCTTACTTTTTTTTTTGAGACGGAGCCTCGCTCTGTCACCCAGGCTGGAGTGCAGTGGCCGGATCTCAGCTCACTGCAAGCTCCGCCTCCCGGGTTCCTGCCATTCTCCTGCCTCAGCCTCCCGAGTAGCTGGGACTACAGGCGCCCGCCACCGCGCCCGGCTAATTTTTTGTATTTTTTTTTTTTAGTAGAGATGGGGTTTCACCGTGTTAGCCAGGATGGTCTCGATCTCCTGACCTTGTGATCCGCCCGTCTCGGCCTCCCAAAGTGCTGGGATTACAGGTGTGAGCCACTGCGCCCGGCCTACATCTTACTTTAATTTGATGTATGATACACATCACACACACAAGATCTTTGATTAGATTATAAATGCTTATCCTCGAAATTCATCTGTATTAGAAGATATTACCTGGGACTTTCCACTCCATTCTCAACATCCCGGCCAAGTGAATATCTATGTACAAACACACCATTCTGTGATCATGTCTCATCCTACTTCCCCTTATCAGTGTGACCTTAATTCAGGCATGGTCCCACCGTGCTGTTGCTCTCCCAAGCCTCTGTCTGCCCATGGGGGTGCTATTTCCCTTGGAAGTTCCCTTTGCCATTCTCTGGCCTTTTTCATGGCAGTCCCACTGCCTGGAGGCCACCCTGCCTGCATGCCCACCTGCTTCCACATGCTTGGAAGTGCTTATTCACTTAGCAGGAGACATTAAGTATTCATCACTTTATTCTACAACTATTCACTGATGCCCAGTGCCCATTATACAGCAGGCCTAAGTGCTAAGAAAGCATAAATGAGAAAAACAGACATGGTCTTTGCCTCCTGAAACAAAATCTCTTGAGGGACAAAGCTATTAATCAAAGAATCAACTGAATAGTGAGTATGATGAAGGAGTTACTAGATGTTATGAGAGTATATAATGGTGGCCTGATCTAGTCTAGAAGAGTAAGGCAAGGCTTCTTGGACCTTCTAGCTGAGATCTGAGGATGATTTGCGGTGAACTAGGTGAAGATGGGGGAGGGAGTTCTAGGCAAAGGGAAGAATGAGTGCAAAGGCCCTGAGGTGAAGAGAGCACGCGACCTTCCAAGAAGTAATAAGTAGCCAGAGTAACTGGGCTTAGGGAGCAAGGAGAAGAGCCCTGAGAGGTGAAGTGGGCAGGAACTACACTGAGCAGGGCCTTGGGGTCTATGCTGCCACTACCACTGGGAAAGTTTTGGAAGGATATGGGCAGAAGAGACAAGATCTAATTTATGTTAATGGCTAAAGTGTGGAGAATAGATTAGATGACTCCAGGTTTTTTGCTATGCTAGAAACAGAGGAGAGCTGTTTGGGGAGCCATTCAAGTAGACACGGTGAGTAGGCAGATGCATGTACATATTTAGAGAGACCTGGGTTGAATTAGCTGTGAATTTTGAGATGGTGATTGAAATCATGGGTGGTTGGAATTGCCAAGGGAGATATAAAGATCAGGAAGAGAAGGGGGACTAGGACCAGTCTTTGATGGATTATGACCTTTAAAGTCTGAGTAGAGGGGGACTTGTCTGCAGAGGAGATTGAGGAGGAAGAGCCAGGTAGGTGGAAAGGCAGGAGAGTGTAGTATACTGGAGGCTGCATTAGGAATCTTTCAAATGCACATTACTGAAATCCATCTTCAATTGATGTAAGCAAAAAAGAGTAATTTATTGGCTCTTATAGCCTGAAGTGAGGACTGGTCAGACATACCTGGGTTCAAGTGCTCAAACATCCAGCTCCTTAGGAAATGGCCTCTCCCCCCATCTCTCAGTTCTGTCTCCTGAATGGACTTCTGTGCCAGGTGGATCTTCCCATGTGGTGGCCTGATTGGGTCACCAGCAGAGGCTTCAGGTTTACATCCTACCCAAAGTAAAAAATGTCCTTCTTCCGTTGCTTCCAGCAACCACACCAGGTGTGACTATTGTTAGCCTGACTTAGGCTACATGCCCAACTCTGAGCTAGAGGTTGACATCAGCTCTATCCACACTTCACAAGGACTGAAAGTTGGGAAAGGGATGGTTCCTCAAAAGAAAATCAGGGTGCTGTTACCTGAAGAAACTGAGAAGTCAGGCAGGCAAGATCCCAGATGTCTATACAGATGCCAAAGTGATAAGAATTCTAAGAGGGAAAGTATATTTAAGAGTATGAAATACCGTTAAGGCCTAGTGCGGTGGCTCACGCCTGTAGTCCCAGCACTTTGGGAGGCTGAGGTGGGTGGATCATGAGGTCAGGAGTTTAAGGCCAGCCTAGCCAAGATGGTGAAACCCCATCCCTACTAAAAATACAAAAATTAGCCATGGTGGCAGGGCGTGGTGGCAGGCACTTGTAATCCCTGCTGCTCGGGAGGCTGAGGCAGGAGAATCGCTTGAATCTGGATGGCAGAGGTTGCAGTGAGGCAAGATCACACCACTGTACTCCAACGTTGGTGACAGAGTGAGGCTCGGTCTCAAAAAAAAAAAAAAAAAAAGGAAAGAAAGAAAGAAAGAAAGAAAGAAAGAAAGAAAGAAAGAAAGAAAGAAAGAAAGAAAGAAAGAAAGAAATACCGTTAAGAGATCAAGAACGATAAGAACAGGGGTTTAGCCACCTGCAAATCACTAGTGCCCTCAGACCTGCACAAATAGCTCTATCACAAAGTGGGATGTGGTGGAAAACAAAATGCAAGTTGAAATGGCCACATGAACCCAGGAGAGGAAAATCATTTAGGACTGAAACAATCACGGAAAGCTTCATGTCAGAAGTAGCATTTCACTTGGGTTCTAAAGGACAGGTGATATTTTTAAAACAAAGGCCAGAGAAGTGGAGGAAGGGAGGGCACCCAGCTGATTATAGCATGAGCAAAAGGGCAATGGCAGAGATTTTTGGGGTGTGTTCACCAAGAGGTGAACAGTTCATGCTTGGTCTGACGGCTAGGGGCCAAATGTGAGTGCTGGCTAAGGAGAAGGGACTTTCTCTGTTCAATTTACAAATGAGTCAGCTGTAATCTACCGTCCCTTAGGTTATCCGCCTGTATATGTAAATGAGGGATAACTGTCACTAGAATGAAACTGACACCTAGAAAAGTGCCTCCCTATAATCTTGCCTTTCCATGTAAGGGCTCCCTGGCATGTTTCACAGGTGAACTCTATAGCAAATGCATTTTTCTGTCTCCTTTCAGCCTTGGTCTTTCCTCTGACCCTGAGGGGCCTGGCTTGCAGTGCTGAGGCACCTTCCAGCTGCTGAGAATTGGACTACTCTGTCGTCTTGCTGACTGCGGCAGAGGAACACCCAGGGTCTGACAATCACCTCTACAAGAGCAGCTTGGATGTTTCTCAGCTTTCACTTGACTTTATTATCCCTTCACTTAAAAAAAAAAAAAAAATATATATATATATTTTAGAAACACAGTCTCCCTCACTATGTTGCCCAGGTTGGACTCAAACTTCTGGGCTCAAGTGATCCTCCCACCTCAGCCTTCCAAGTGGCTGGATTACAAGCATGTGCCACCACGTCCTGCTCATCCTGTCAGTTTTTAGCCCAGAAAGCTGGCACTAAAAGGGATGGTAGATTTGAGGGATTTTTAGATGGAAGACAATTTAGATGACTCTGCACTGTATTATAGTCAAATATCCTGCAACTTTTGTTCCTAGAAGAAACTTGTGCATCCTGAATCTCTAACCCCTGGGAGTACATTTTTTCCCCAAGCACCTTACCTAGCAATGGTCACTAGGGTTAAGGGTTCTCAGTCTTGGTGGCCAAAGGCCAACACCTGTTCATTTATCTCCTATCTTGTACTTAGTCTCCTAGGACTTTTCTGCAACTTGGACCCTGGTGGGCCAAGTGCATTTGCCCAGAGAGAAAAATTGCACAAATTAGAACTCTGGATTGATATTTCACTTACATACCTCCACTTGGGGATCCTCAGCACAGCTTAAATAGTAATGTATTTAATGGGGGTCATCAAGGGCATTGGAGTAGGGACATGCAATGAACAGAACCGCTTTTGGAGAAGACTGCACTTGGCAGTGGTTCCCTAATAGATTTGCGAGAGCAGAGGTGGGAAATGGCAAATTGTTAGGAAACTGATAATGGGCCCAGGGAGAAAAACTTTGAACCAAAGAAACTGAGCTAGATATGGAAAGGCGGGGATGGGTTTAGAAACACTTCTTCGGAGGAGAACCATGCTTAAAAAAGGAGAAAGAAATAAAAGGAAGGGAAGGGAAGGGAAGGGAAGGGAAGGGAAGGCAAGGCAAGGCAAGGCAAAAAGGAAGGTGGGATTGGGGGAAGAAGGAAAGGGAGAAAGGAAAGGAGGACATGGAAATCGCTGTAGGCCAGGAACAGAATGAGGAGGCTCAGTATGATGAGGAGGGCCTGGGAAACCTGTGGCCCCCCAGGATACAGATTCTGAGCTGGCAGCGGGAGCTGAGCAGAGAACAGAACTGAGCTCACTCCAGGAGCCCAGGACAGGGAGTGTGAATGTGGGGCCAGGCCTCTGCTCTTCATTAGTAACTAGAGCTGTAAGAGCTGTCCCTGACTGTGGAAAGAGGCTCCTTGTCCAGAGATCGGGGAGGAAGCAGACCACGGCATGAAGGGGGACCCAGCTCTGTGCTGGGCAGCTTCTTAACTGAAGACTCCAGCTACCCATTGCAGTGCATGGGCGTCCGTCTGCTGGGGAGGGGCACTGATACACCTGCTCCACCAATAATGCCCCATCACAGTGCCCTGGAGCCAGGCTCCTCAGGAAATCTCTTGTCTGAGACTTCCCATCTCTTCACCCTACACTGAGGGGCTCCTTGTCCTGCCTTTCTATCTCATTCCTCTCCATGGAACTAGGAAGAGCTTTGCTGAAGTTCCTGGAGTGTGGAGGGTCGCCTCATTTATCCCATCTCAGAGCCAGACAGTTGGCACCATCAGAGTGACCGGGCCTCTTTGGTTGTGCCGACCCCTCTTTGCCATGCGTAGTACCCCCCTCCCCCCGCCTGTTATTGTGCCAGCCCCAGCAGGGCAATGCTTTGCCCCAGGAAAGGGGAAGCCTTTTCCATAGAGCTGCTTTCCAGCAAAACTTGAACCCTCCTGAGTGAAAGCCCAATGACCACGCAGCCCATGAGGGCTGGGACCCAGACTGTGGGACAGGGATTCGTGGTGTGCGCTCAGGGCCTTTGGTGCCAGGGGGAAGGGTGATGAGGCTGTAGCATTCCTGTTCCCGCTCCTGGGAGAGGGGCTGGGGAGGACTCCCTGTGATGGGTTTCTGAATGGCTACCAGAAACAAACAAGCACATCCTTCCACAAGCCGTGGTAATTAGAAGGGAATCATAACGATAGTGAATTTACCTTTCTCCATTCATTCCGCAAGCATCTTTCTGAGTGTTTATTTCTGGTGCAGAGCTATTTTAGGGGCCGGGGAGAGCATGTGAGGAAGAGGAAAGGGAATTGGTCCAACCCGCCAGCTTGAGAGGGCAGAGGCTGGTGGGGGATGGGCAGTATTAGTGTTTGGTCTGTGGAAGATGAAACGCAGCTCTGCTCTGTGGGCGGGACTTTGATCTTCCAGTAACTGCTAGAGTAGCAATTAGCATCGTTAATGCTGAGGGGAGTCTCTGAGAAGCCCTTTAGCCTGCTGATCTCGGTTAGTAGATCCGGAAGTGTGGGTGCCTGTGAGAGAGAGAGAGTGTGTGTGTGTGTGTGTGTGTGTGTGACAGAGAAAGAGAGAGAGAGGGTTGATTAGATGTTTGATGTTTCTTCCACAATATAGTTTTTCATATTTGAGAATGATGTGACACTTTCCAAATAAAATTCAGTTTTGTTGTAGAAAATCTAATAATCTAAGCACTTATACTGAAAAGTCACAAAGTCCTAAATTTACAGGAAAACAGGACTCGTAAAACTTATAACATTAAGTAAAACAGTATGCTCCAGAGCCCCTTTCAGACTTCTGGTCAGGGACAAGTCTTCCCTCATAGCCCCATGGTTCCATCAGCCCTGCGGCTGAGCTCTAGAAGCTGGCTGAATTTAAGTTTCTGCTGGGCCACTTTGTGGACCCTGTTTCAGTGACTTCACCTTTTTGAACCTCAGTTTTATATCTGTGAGATGGAGGTAACCCGTAGCAAGGGGCTAAACTCTCTCATCGGGTTATTTTTCTTTACTGTTTTAAAAATGAGAATTAAATGAAATCATTTCTGTAAAGTATTGAGCCCACACAATAGTTGACACACAGTTGGTTTTAGTGGATTATTATTATTAGAAAAGATGTGAAATAAAGTCTTAGAAGGGAGGTATTAAAAGGGAAGCCCTTTTTTCTCTTCAACAGCTGCTGAATAGGGTGGGGGAATTAGAAGCCAAAAAATTTTAAAACTTAATTTAACTTGAAAATTTAGATAAAAAATTAGCTAGGTGTGGTGATGTGCACCTGTAGTCTCAGCTACTCAGGAGGCTGAGGCAGGAGGATAAAGAAATTAATGTTGACACCAGTACTATAATATAGACAAAATAGAGGTGCCCATGATGCATAGCTGGAGAAAGGGAAAGACCATTTCTGTGTAGGGAAGGGGGCTGGAAAAAGAGGAGGCAGGAGAGCAACACAGGGGCTGGGGGGAGAAGGGGGAAGGGAGGCATCCCCATGGGTGCCCCAACACCTAATGCTGTGCAATTTTGACCCTCAGCCCACATGCCCTCCCCTCTACCTGCCCTGACTTGGCTGGACCCAGACAGCCCAAGGAGAGGGCCGAAGCCCTTCCTCCTCCACTCTAGCCCTATCCAACCCAGGCCAGGAGACTTTCCCTACAGTTCACCTGCTCCCTGCGCCATTCTCATTTCCACAGCTACAGCTCTCAACCCACACTGAGCTGGGGGCCCCGCTGGCTTTCCTGAGTCCCTCCACCCATCTGCCCTAGCCCACAATGAATAGCCGCCCTGCTGCAGGACTGGTGTTCCCTCTGCTTTATTACATTGTATGTTTTAATTTAATGAATTGACTATTTTTTTAAAATGACAAAACATTTCAAACATAAAACTACCCACTGTCAACATTTAACAAATGTTAGCGTTCTGCCATATTTACTTCAGATTTCTTTTAATTTTTATTTTTATTTTAGACAGGATCTTCCTCTGTCTCCCAGGCTGGAATGCAGTAGTGTAATCATAACTCACCGTAACCTCGAACTCCTGGGGTCGAGTGATGCTCTTGCCTCAGCCTCCCGAGTAACTGGGACTACAGGTGCATGCCACCATGCCCTGTAGGATTTTTTAAAAGATATTAAAAAGTTACAGATAGAATTTGAATCTTCTCTTTGTTCCACCCCAGAGCTAACTATTCTCTTGAAGTTGGTTCTTATTTCTTTTTCATGCTTTTGAATTTTATGGTATATGTATGGATCCACAAACAATATTGCCTGTAGTGCTGTTTGGGGTAGTTAAAATGTTTGAATAAATAGTATTTTGCTGTTTTTATTCAATAGTGTGTTTTCAAGACTTATCCATTTTGATGCTTGTAGAACTAGCTCATTCACATGTAAATCACTACGTAGTTTCCATCTAGGAATGTATCATAATTATGTTTCAGTCCCCAATTGATGAATATTTAGGTTGCTTCACTATTTTTCTATGACAGTATGACTAAAATATTATTGTGTAGTTCTTCTTGTGCACTTGTATCATAGTATTTCTAATCTGCGTATGGTGTACAAACTTCAACTTTCTGGGTACTACCACATTGCTCTCCAAAATGGTTACCCGTCTACCAGGACTGAATGAGAAGTCTAATTCCCTCACAACCTTGCCAATACTTAGTAATGTATGATGAACAATTTGCCACTGTTTTACTATGCATTTCTGTGATTAGTATTGAAGGTAAGCATCTCTTTAAGTGTGTTTTAGCCTTTCAGGTTTTCATCTTCTGTGAATTGTTTGCTTGGTTTCTCTTTGGGGTTTACTTTATCCTATTTATTTGTAGGAGCTCTTCAAGCACTCTGGGCAGTGATGCTTTGTTGGTTACATGGCTATCTCAGGAACACTTGGCAAGAGCAGGGTTAATGTTCTTGATGACAGACCTGAATTCACTAGTTGGTTCTTTTATATAACAGTGAGATATAAATTAAAACAGGGTACAAAGATTAACTTAAAGATTTTTCAAGCAAGTCTTTTTTGTTTTCCAACCAAGATAATATTAGATCAAAATAACTGTTAACTATGCTGTTTTTTCAGTTTCTGCTGAAGTTACTTCTTGTATTTCAAAAATCTGCATAGCTAAGAGCCAGCTCTCCATTCTGCCCCATCTTGAGAAAGGTGGACTCAAAGGCTCTCATTCTGTGGACATAAACTTGCAACTGTTTCCTAGTTAGGGAAGGTGTCCTAACTCCCTTTTTATAAACTAGAATAATTGGCAAAGATGGAATGCAACTGTAACTTGTTCTTTTGTTATTAGGGACACCAAGAAATGGGCTTTTCTCTTCTCTAATAATATAAACATTATAAAGAAGCCAGGATACACCACTTTTCTGAATCAAGAGTAAACTTGAAAATTACATGCTTTGTAATTTCCCTTCAGCCATCTGCCACTGCTCATGAGCCCTCATATAGCTTTATCTTGGGTCACTTCTCTTTCCACACAAAGTGGATGCTGATGTGCATTATCTAAATCTATTCATCAGAGAGATTTCCCCTCACCACTCTTCCTGAGATACTTTGAGTTGGGCTGTTGTGTGGAAACATTCCATTTTCAACTTGTAACAACTTATAAAGCCACTCCACCCATGAACCAAGCTCTTGTGCCCTCGGGATTCTCTCGAGACTGATCCCAAATATACCATTTTCATTTTACAATGGCTTGTTCAAGACTCATACAGTTTAGGCCTTGTTGAGTCTGGCATTGTCTAGCTTCCACCAGGGCCTAGAAGAATGTCAGGAACTGCTTTTCAAATGGTCTATGGTTCTCTGCTGTAGAGTGCAAGGTCTTGCACCAGAACCCTAAATGTCTTCTATTAGCACTTGTGAGAGGCTCCACAGATTGTCTTCCTCCACCACAGATACCTCTAAGTGCTGAGAGATCTTTTCGGTCATGTGGCCCAAGTGGCAAGGCTGCTCGTACTGAAGCCTGGGCCTGCTACAGAGCCCTGCTACAGGCACTTTCAGTCTTGTTATTAAAGCTAGCAGCCTTTCATGTCACCTAACAGCACCTTCAGATTCTGTCTTGACAGGGAGCAGGAAAATTAACATAGCCCTGGACAAAACTATAAATCTATATTTTTGTCTGTCCCATGCGAATACAAACTGCCTCTGATCCTCCTTCACGCCAGACCAGTGACCTCATACCACGTCCTGAAGCTGTGTTCATCTGCTCTAGCAAAGACACCACATCTGGTACAGAAGCTGCAGTTGGGGGTCCTACCTGGTTAAGTTATAGCAGTTAATCACTAAGGACCTTCATCCATTCAATTTGTATGGGGGAGAATCTATTGAATTAAAAGGGGATATATAACAAAGACTAGCACTCTTGAGTCCCCCAAGTCTTTAAGGGTGACAATAATCTCTGCCACCCCCTCCAGGGCTGATACTGTTTAGATTTTCTGTCTTGGTCAGAAGACAGTTTCAGGGTCATCTACTTGGCTTTTCCTACTTCAAGTTCTTATGTTATAAGTCAAAAAAACAAATGTGAGCTTTCTGCAACTCCTAAGTATGCCTACGCCAAATATGCATTTGGGAACCAAGGAAACGACCATGAGATGGGTCTGTGCATGTGTGAAACCTGCTGTGAGATGGCACTAGGTGAGAACTCCATTGACTATCTAACCACCATTTACCACTACTCCAATGGGAGGGCCATGGTGGTACTTTGAGTAGTTCCCTTCCCCTAATATATGTTTATCTGAGCAAGCAACCATAGGATGTCTTGGGAAAGACTGGGAGAATCAATACAGTATATTCTTGCCATGGTGGTGCAAAGCCCAACTTCTTGGAGACTCAGCTTCTCCTTTAGCCAGTGGGTTCTGGTTAGAGAACTGGTTCTGGCCTGGGCACTGAGCAGGAGATCGTGTTTCTCCATTGGGCTTGCTGACCCCAGGCTTCTGCTCCTCTATTCTTTTTTTTTTTTTTTTTTTAAGGAAAATTTGTATTTTTTTTTTTTTTTTGTGAGATGGAGTCTCGCTCTGTCGCCCAGGCTGGAGTGCAGTGGCCGGATCTCAGCTCACTGCAAGCTCCGTCTCCCAGGTTTATGCCATTCTCCTGCCTCAGCCTCCGGAGTAGCTGGGACTACAGGCGCCCGCCACCTCACCCGGCTAGTTTTTTGTATATTTTAGTAGAGACGGGGTTTCACTGTGTTCGCCAGGATGGTCTTGATCTCCTGACCTCGTGATCTGCCCATCTCAGCCTCCCAAAGTGCTGGGATTACAGTCTTGAGCCACTGCGCTCGGCCGAAAACTTGTATTTTAATTATTTTTATGTACAGAAAACTCAACAGTGTACATTTAACCCAGTTTAGTCGCAAGTTCTTTAGCCTTTGCCTTTTCGAACTTGGCGATACGAGCCAAAGACTTAGGACCCAGGACATTGCCGCCCCAGTGACGGCGGATCTCATCGTATCTGTCATTGTAATTGGTCCTGATAGTTTCCACCAGCTTAGCCAAAGCACCTTTGTCTTCCGCGTTCACTGGTGTGAAGGCGACAGTGGTGCAGGTCTTCCTGTGGACTACACGTCCCAGTCTTGCCTTCCCCTTGATAATGCGGTAAGGGACCCCCATTTTATGACACAGGGCAGGCAAGAAGACCAGCTCGATGGGATCCACATTGTGTGCAGTCACCACCAGCTGAGCTTTCTTGTTCTCCACCAAGGTGGTGACGGTGTTAACTCCTGCTCGAAGGACAGGTGGTCTCTTAGTGGGGACGTCCCCTTTGCCAGTAGCTTTCTTCTCGACCCAGGCCAACAGCCTTTGCTTCTTCTCTTGCTTTGTCTCTGGTCTGTACTTGTGGGCCAGCTTAAGCAGCTGAGTAGCTGTTTGGCGGTCCAGGCCCTGGGTGAACTGGTTAATAGCAGGAGGCACTTTCAGCCGCTTATAGAGGATGGCTCTCTGCCGCTGCAACCTGATATAGCGAGGCCATTTTACAAAGCGGGTGAGGTCTCTTTTGGACTGGATGTCCTGTCCAATGCCAAAATTCTCAGGTCTTTTCTCAAACAGGGGATTCACCACTTTCTTGGCCTCCTGCTTTTTCACGACAGCAGGGGCCGGAGCCACCTTCTTTCCCTTGGCCTTCTTTCCTTTCGGCATCTTGGGCAGTGGGAGGAGAGAGCTCTGCTCCTCTATTCTTAATCTCTCTCTCTCGTTCTTTTTTTTTTTTTTTTTTTTTTTTTTGATGAGATGGAGTCCTTCTCCTTGCTCTGTTGCCCAGGCTAGAGTGCAGTGGCACAATCTTGGCTAGCTGCAACCTCTGCCTTCTGGGTTCAAGTGATTCTCATGCCTCAGTCTCCTGAGTAGCTGGGACTATAGGCATGCCACCATGCCTGGCTAATTTTTTAAAAAAATATTTTTGGTAGAGATGGGGTTTTACCATGTTTCCCAGACTAGTCTCGAACTCCTGGGCTCAAGCGATCCTCCTGCCTCGGCCTCCCATATTCTTGATCTCTTTTAAGTATACCTTTGTTAGTTGCCCATCTGTGTTGCTCTAAGAACACCAGGTTCCTTGAGCTATCTTCATAGACCTCTGTGGATCTATGCTGCCATTGCATCCTTGCTGTCTGTTATTGAAGTGACGCCCATCTTATGTTTGATGGTTAGATGTTGCCATTTGGCCTTTGCTCCTCTGGGATACCACTGCTTCCAGTGCTTTCAGGGAGATGAGATATGAATTGGCATCTTCTGTTTTCCAATGTCATCTACAAAGAACATGCATCTTGAGCTTTTCAATGATCTTGGTGTTCCCTCACCAGTGCAGTCTTTCTCACCTTGGAAACTAGACTGTCCTCCAGGCAGGACTGACCCCATAGTGGTCAGCCAGTAAGATTAGACCCATTCTAGCATGTCTTCTTCTCTGAGCCTTTTGATCCCTTTCTCCACAGTTTGCCACTACAGTTAATCACATCTCAACTTTATTGAATGTAAGCTATCACTTTTTCTAAGATTTTAAGAAAAATCTAAGCAGAGTATTAAAACTGTCACCTAGGGCCCTTGGGAGGATGTTAAATTTTGTGAAAGGTTATGGCAGAGTGTCCTCGTATCAGTAAACTCCCCCTTATTTAACTTTAGGTTTCACTCACCTTGATCCTCCAGAGAATCCTCTCCTTGCATGTCCTCCTCACTCTTGCCAAACCACCCCCATTCCTGTTTTTCTTGTTAGCCAGGTCCTACAGCAATCTTGACATCTCTCCTCCCTTAGCAGGCTCTCTTCCCGCATTTTGGTTATGCTGAGATTTGATCCTAAGTATGAAGGTGATGGCCATGGAAACAGCAGATCCTGGAGGTCAAGCTCCTGCTTCATTTGATGCCTCTAAATAGTTTTCAGGAAAGTAGTGAAGGGGGACTTTTTTGGGTCAGCTCCAGAAGTTTCAGAAGAAACTGGAGATCTAAGGTTCTCGTTTGAATCTACCCAAATATCTCATCCCAGCTCTCAGGATCCCTCTCATTCCCCATGGGGACCCTGACTTTGACATAGGAGACTGGCCTAGGCTGAGAATTCAGTCTTCTCTGAAGTTCTGCCATTCATCTGATTAAGCCTTGTGCCAATCTTTTGGTTGTCCTCTGTCCTCTGACTGCAGGAGATTAGAGTCTCTTTAAAACCTGTTAAGAAGCCCCCTAATTCTCACACTTCGCTTTCATCTCTTGGTTAATAAATCTGAGTCTGTCATTTTCTTTCATCCTTCAATCAGTGGTACTTAGCAACAGCCACTAAATTTCACAGTCCTTTTAATAATCACTTCCCTCATCTCTCCCAATGCCTGGGACATTGCACCAGCTAGTGTGTCTGTGACCGCCCCTATTCATCCCATCCTAGTTCATTGCAGGGGAAAGTGTCAGCTGATTGCTTTCCATATTACCCTTAAAATCTATTTAAGCATTATAATCATATTTACTGTATAGACCTTTTTTGATTGTTCTATTACCTCAGTTCCTGGGTCTGCTCGCCCCGCTCTTCCTCACAGCAGTTTATTTCCTTCCGTAAGTGTAGTACGTTACTGTGAACTCAGCTGTGATCGAGTTTTTCTGTGGTAGCCTCATTTGAGCTATGTTTCCTTTATGTCTTCCTCTGCAGAGAATCTAGGATTCTTGTCTGTTCTGGACCAGTTTTGCTAAATCCTATATTGTGCTGGTATCACAGATTCAGATACCACAGACAAGGGCTCAGGTTTAGTGACAATTCACAGGTGATTCTCTTCGCCCAGTGCCCAGGAGATGATGCACTCTCGGGCTTGCGGGAGGAGCTGGCCAGGGTCCTACCTCACAGATGGCAAAAAATAATGCTGTTCCCATGCCTTGCCTCTGAATAGCTGAAGCCTCAATTCTCCTGTTCCTCTAAAGACATTAAAATATTAACCTCAAGCCCTGAAGGCCCACGCCTGGGTCTGTTGGCTGTGTAGTCCCAACACTTCTGTTCTTGCCATTTTAGGTTTTGGTGCCTGCTTCTTTCCCAGCTCCTGGAAAATTTCCTTTCTTTAGTTTGAGCTCAACTCTAGTAAGTAAATCAGTTTGCTTTATTTTATCCCATAATTTTAGGTGTTTTTAGTGGGAAAGTGGCCTGAACTTGTCAGCTCCATCTACCACATTTACTGGAAATTATACCAATTTATTTTCAGAAAGCATGCTAGTTAGTCCACGGCAGTCAGAGAGGATTTTACAGAAAAATTCAGCAGATGATAACTTCAGGTATTATAGCCATAAATGCAGGGAAGTTTTTCTCTAAGCTTGGAATGGGATTTCCATTACTCTGCACTCAATATGTGAACATTATATTTTCCTTTATGGTGGAAGGAACCACCGTTTCTAATGGAAACAGTTGGTGTTTATATATTTCTTATTCCTAAAGGTCACAGGATCATTAATGTGACAACATCATCTTGCTAGAAGTGACTGTTCAAGCAACAGTAATATGTTGAGCCATTGCCTGGTGATTAGGGGAAACTTCAAAGTGATAAAATACGGAAAATGAATATATAAATAGAAGTAGTTGAAAATGTCCAGATACTCTTGATAAATGGAGCAAGGGAAAAAATAGGTGCATTTCACTTAGATTTCAGAGAGAGGATTTTTGGGTTGCATTTGAGTATTCAACTTAAATCTGCCTCCAGGCACTAGAAAATGGTGGAGCTGACATCTACACAGCAGATCACAATGGATTTCACTACCCTGACAGCAAGACAGAGGTCATATATATATGTAGATATATATTTTTTCTTTTCTGTCAGAGATATTCCCAGCGCATAAGGCAAGTGAAGGCACATTTTCACTCATCTGTTGGCAGATATGTCTACAGTTGCCATCCTTTCCAGCCTGCTTCCTGCACATGGCATAATTAAAGGGCCCATGAGCTAAAGGCTGGACCACAATATGCCTAGAGGGGTCCAGAGAGACAGTGTAAGTCAGCAATGCTTAAAAACAGGAAGAAAAAAACTGTCATGCAAAGACACACTGAGAGCAGAGCTGTGGCCAAAATGATCGCATGTGAGGCAGGAGCTGAGGGCGGGCATCCAAGAGAACTGTATTTGATCTTCATTTTAAAATATCAGATGTGTAGTGTTAGGGTTGAGGAGCTAAAAATAGGCAGCACTCCATATAACCCACTCCCTCCCATTTCTTATAATTAAGTCTCAAACAGCTTGTATTTCCCTACCATCATGCATTAAGAGGTACATTAAGGACAGTATTTGAAAATGTCCCAGAAATAAAATACAAATTTTAAGTCATAGGCTTATATGAGTAGTACTGATATCTATTCTATTTTTTTTTTTTTTTTCTTTTTGAGATGGAGTTTCACTCTTGTTGCCCAGGTCGGAGTGTAATGGCGCCATCTCAGTTCACCACAACCTCCGCCTCCAGGGTTCAAATGATTCTCCTGCCTCAGCCTCCCAAGTAGCTGGGATTACAGGCGTAAGCCACCACATCTGGCTAATTTTGTATTTTTCAGTAGAGATGGGGTTTCTCCATGTGGGTCAGGCTGGTCTCGAACTCCTGACCTCAGGTGATCCACCCACCTCGGCCTCCCAAAGTGCTGCGATTACATATGTCAAAGAATATTTGTCGTGTCATGCTTTCAAAAAGTATTTACATTTTTAATTTTTTTCTATTTTTTCATCTTTTAAAATTTATGCTTTCTCAGGTTGAATAAAAAAGTATTTAGATATGATATTCCAGGTGCCTCTAACATGGGACATCACTAATTATAAGTAAAATACAATGAACATTTATTCGAAGGCTGTGTATATTTTGTTTGGTTTTATACACAGCAGGTAAATCATGATTGCATGTGTTTAATATTTTGGCAGGAAAACTGCATATAGAGGAAAGCAATAAAAACTATGCATCACTTCATTTGTGTATATATATATACATATTTTAGTACTTTACTGCATTTCCTCCTTGTCACATTGGGTTGGTTTTAGTGGTTTGGTCTATTGTCTCTCAGTCATTTTTTTTTTATTTTCAAGTTCTCCTATATATGTTTATTTTCTATATTCCCTGGGTTTCCCATGTCTATTATTTCCACTTCTTTTTGAGCAATTTACTTACTTTGTTTCCTCCAAATTAAGCGTTGTGTTCCCATCCAAGACCTATTAATATTAAGGGTTGCTTTTTCCAAATGGTGATTCAAACAATGTGCACACTAGGATGAAAGCAACTTTAGTACAGTTTTCCACTAAGAGCAGTGCCTTCTGTATACGAACTTGGCTTCCTAAAATCTCAAGTCCCTTATTCCTCCTAGCGACCTGGCAGCACACAGGACACGTTTCTGTCTCTAAAGGGTCACAGGAAGCTCAGGTTTATTGGATCATCATCCCAAGCTTTTACTCAGGAAAAGTTTTCAAGTGTAGGGGATAGGGCTGCTAAGAGAAAAACGTACTCTTCACTGTTAACCTTTCTACCTATGGTTTTATCGTCTTAAAGCCCATATATTCTGGATTCTGGGAGTTTCTCTGAAACATGCTTTAGGGTAAGCAGAGTTTTTTTTACACCTCTGTATGAAAATAGCTCAGGTGAATAGGACATAAGTACTGAATGGGAGGGTGAGTGTCAAAGAGAGGAGTTGGATGACTTCAATGTTCTGACTTGGGTGGTTGAGCAGAGGGTGCAGGCATTCACAGAAGCAATAGCAAAGGATGAGTAAGTTTAAGGGAAGGATAAATAATTTAAGTTTCATTTATAGTTTCATGACACCTAATTGATATATAATGAGAAGCTCACATTTAAAATGTAAAATCTAATGGGTTTTAACATGTTTGTACGCCATGAAACCATTACCATGGTCAACATAGTAAACATTTCCATCACCTTCAAAAGCTTCCTGGTGTTCCTTTATAATCCATCCCTCCATCCGTGCCCTGTCATCTCAGGGAACCATTGATCTGCTTTCTGTCACTGTATATGAGTTTGGATTTTCTAGAATTTGACATGAATGGACTACTATATGAATTACTCCTTTTTGTTTGGCTTCTCCCATTCAGCATGATTATTTTGAATCTATCCTTGTTGTGTATCAATAGTCCACTTCCTTTTATTGCTAAGTAATATTCCATTGTATAGATATACCAAATTTTTTTATTCATTCACTTGTTGATGGACATTTGGGTTGTTTTTAATTTAGACTATTACAAATAAAGTTGCTAGGAACATGAGTGTACAAGTCTTTGTGTGTACAGATGATATTTTTCTTTCTCTTGGGCATGCTTTCATTTATAGCTTGGGTAAGTATCTATGAGTGGGATAGCAAAATTATGTGGTTAGGTATATGTTTAACTTTTAAAGAAACTGACAAACCATTTTCCAAAGTGATGATATCATTTTACATTACCACCAGCAGTATATGGGAGAGCTTCAATTGCTCTACATCCTTGCCAACACATGATATGGTCCAGCTTTTTAATTTTAACCATTCTAGTGGGTATGCAGTGCTATGTTACTGTGGTTTGATTTGCACTTCCATAATGACTAATAATGTCCAGCATCTTTTCATGTGTTTATTTGCCATCTGTATATCTTTTTGGTAAAGTATCTGTTTAAATCTTTTGCTCATTTAAAAAATTGAGTCGTTTGTTTATTATTGAATCATAGTAGCTCAGTAATAAGGTATTTGTTTGATATATGTTCTTTGTTGAAGCTATGTTTTGCAAACATTTTTTATACCAGTCTGTGGCTTGTCTTTTCATTTCCAATAATTTAGTTTTAAACATAGTGAATCTGACATTTCTATGAGACATACAAGTAGAGCTATCCAGCAGGGAGTCAGATATGGAGGTCTAGAGTCTAGAAGAGCTAGATGAGGACTCAGGAGCTATGAGTGAAAGGAAAAGATGACTACAAAGGGGCAGGAAGCACCATTTGGGGGTGATTGAACTGTTCTATGTCTTGATTTTAGTGGTGGTTATATGGCTGTATACAGTTATACACACTTAGAACTGTGCACCCAAAACAGTGAATTTTACCTATGTAAATTTACCTTAATAAAACAATTTTAATGGGGCAATAGGTGAAACAAACTAAAAAGTTGATCATTGTTGAAGCTGGGGGATGAGTACATGAGGGTACTTTATATTATTATCTGGTCATTTGTAGGTTAAGTTTCCAAAGTAAAAAGGAGTAAAAACAAGAGCAATGACAGAGCAAACTCCTCGACCTCATCCTCCCCTCTCGCAGTCATACCACTTCTGGGCCTCCTTTACAACAAAATTTCTTGAAAGAGTTAACTACAGACATAGTTTTCACTTCTTCACCTTCCATTCAGGCTTTTCTCCCCACAACTCCGTGGACTCATGTCAAGGTTCTTGAGGTCATTGAAGACCTATTGACCTTCATGTAACCAAATAAGAGATCATTTTCTTTCCTCACTTGACTCATCTCTCAGCGACATTTGTTAGTTTCTTTTCTTGGTCTCTGTTTCATCTTTCATGCTTTTGGTGTTCCTCCTCTCTATTCACATTTTTTTAGTTTCATTTTCTGTCTTCTCTTTGTAAAACCTCTAAACTGTGACATGTATAAGGATTAGCTCCTTAGCCCCAGTTGTCTCTCTCTCTTTTTTTTACACTCTTATTTCATCAGGGACTATGACTTTAAATACTGTCTCTATGCCTATGATCCCCAAATCAACATCTGTAGCCCTGACCTCACCCCACAACCCCAAAGTCATATATCTAATGTCTTATTTGACATCTTCATTTGGAAGTCTACTAGGCTTCTCAAAAGTAAAATGTCTACAAAATTGAAAGGGTTATTTTCTCAAACCTGTACTCTAGCCTACATATTCCAGTAAATGGCACTCTGTCCCCCAAGTCACTTGAGCTAAAAACTTAGAAATCATTCTTGCCTCCTCTGTTGCCATCCATCATCTCCCACCATCCCCATTATTATCCATCTACTCCTGAAACACTTACTGAATGTTTTCAATTTTCATTTCCACTACCACGATCCTAATTCAAGCTACCATATCCTTAGCTGTATGTGTTTCTTGCCTGTACGCCTGTCTCTTTGATAAATATTTATGCTTAATTTAAGTTCTAAATTTTCATATGTAGTTTTATGAATGGTGCCTATAATATATGAAACTTTAAATTTAAATTTCTATGAAACTACAACACTCTAGTCTTTCATTTCTTAGAGACAGAGCCTGAATTTTTTAAAGTACTACTGAAAAAAATTGAGGCATTTTATTAAAATGAAGATGGGGAAAACATGGAAATCCCCTGTCTAGTTCAAAGTCAAGACTGCATAGCTAAATTTGAAGATGGAGTTTAGTGCCAAGTCACTGGTAAGAAAGTACATGCTCTTTGTGCGGGGAAATCAAATGCTTGAAAACCAGTAATATTTAGACTGGTTGGTACAGATTAAATCTTGGAAGTAACCTTCTAGTGTTAGTCTGTCTTTAGAAACATGGAGATAATCAGGCCGGGCGCAGTGGCTCAAGCCTGTAATCCCAGCACTTTGGGAGGCCGAGACGGGCGGATCACGAGGTCAGGAGATCAAGACCATCCTGGCTAACCCGGTGAAACCCCGTCTCTACTAAAAATACAAAAAACTAGCCAGGCGAGGTGGCGGGCGCCTGTAGTCCCAGCTACTTGGGAGGCTGAGGCAGGAGAATGGCGTAAACCCGGGAGGCGGAGCTTGCAGTGAGCTGAGATCCCGCCACTGCACTCCAACCCGGGCGACAGAGCAAGACTCCGTCTCAAAAAAAAAAGAAACATGGAGATAATCCTAGGAGAGAGAAGCACTGGTTCCTTTTAGATTTGTTTGATTTCATGAGGATAATTTATTAGTAAGCCATTGGGAACCTGGAAATTAGTAGATGAACAAGGCAGCACAAGTTTATTAATTAAAAATTAATTAGCCACCACAAATTTCATGTCAGCTGCTCATAGGTCTATGTTTTTTGTTGTTGTTATTGGTCTGGATACAAACAAGAAAAAGTCCTTATGTTCCTTATCTCACTTCTGACTTAATAGATCAAGCTCTTTTGGTTTTTCTCTTAAGAATTATTTACCAAAGTGTCAATATCTTGGAACTTTTCCCCAAATTTTCTACAGTCTTCTTAAATCAAGTACTGCAATTGAATATTTTTGTAGAAAAGAGGCTGATTACATGCCTGTAATTGCAGCACTTTGGGAAGCTGAAGTGGGAGGATTGCTTGAGCCCAGGAGTTCAAGACTAGATAGGGCAACACAGTGGGACCCCATCTTTGCAAAAATTTGTAAAAAAATTAGCCAGTTGACATGCCCCTGTAGTCCCAGCTACTGAGGAGGCTGAGGTGGGAAGATTGCTTGAGCCTGGCAGGTGGAGGCTGCAGTGAGCCTCCACATTCCAACTTGAATGATAGAGTGAGACCCTCTCTCAAAAAAACAAAAGGAAAAAGAAAAGAGAGAGAGAAAAAAGAAGTACTATAGAAAAGAATGGCAGTGAGGTTTTGGAGACAGAAGAATCAGAAAAATAGTAGTAGGTACTAGTAATAAAAGTAGAAAAACTTGGCCAGGCACAGTGGTTCACGCCTGTAAACCACTTTGGGAGGCTGAGGCGGGTGGATCACGAAGTCAGGAGTTTGAGACCAGCCTGGCCAACATGGTGAAACCCCATCTCTACTAAAAATACAAAATTAGCTGGGTGTGGTTGTGTGTACCTGGAATCCCAGCTACTCGGGGGGCTGAGGCAGGATAATCCTTGGAAATCGGGAGGCAGAGGTTGCAGT
>NC_045438.1:81634343-81879497 GCF_002776525.5 Piliocolobus tephrosceles | reverse complement strand
GAACTTATAGGTATTCTCCTGGTAGTGGCTAAGAGAACAGTTCAGAGCAGGTAGCACATCAGTGTAAGAATCAGATACAAACCAAGCCTTACATAATTGTCACATTTACCATGAGCAATTTCCCCCATCATGTTATGATTTTTGTATACAATTTGTGAAAAAAAAAATGGTTAAGTTCGATTTTGATTTTAGTCTATTTTGGTCATTTCTAAGTAATCCAGAATCTTTACTAGTCAGTCTGAATATTTTGCCAGTTCTTTATCTCATATAAGTATGGTTTTATTATTCCTACCTATGCTTTTCTAACCTTTCTCTGTAATCATTGAATTTGATTCTATTGATAGTTGGTGATTTTAACTAGTTAAGAATTCTTTGAGCATGGGTCTTTGTGAACATACCATTTTCTTGTTTTGGTACTCCAAATAGTGAGCAAACATGTGCTTTATGACTCTACAGATTTTTCCAACTAATTTAAAACTATGATTATTGGCTGCAAAACATTGATTTATTTATTTATGACAGGGTCTTGCTGTGTTGCCCAGGCTGGTTGCAAGCTCCTGGCCTTAAGCATTCGTCCTATCTCGGACTCCCAAAGTGCTGGAATTACAAGTGCGAGCCACCATGCCCACCCTAATATTATTTATTAAATGGACAGTATGTCCGCTGAAATTTTAGGGTATAAAATTTAAAGGAAAGGTTAGTTTCTATGATGATTTCTAGGCTGTGAATAAATTTAAAGATACATGATACAATTGTCATATCTCTCTCTATCCCTCAAAGGCCCTTCCTGGTTTGGTGAATGGTAGCTTTGTAGTGTGTTTTGTTTTAACAAAGTAAAACATGTGTGTAGTTTAAAAAGTCAAATAATTCTTAAAAAGCTTATAACAAAACACTGACACATACACCCAAAGATCCGCTCCACTCTTCAGTAGCTACTACATAAAATAGCTGTTTCTTTTGGTATTTACCTGTATATTTTCTTTAAATAACATGTATATTGCTACCTTTTAATACTTTACAATTATATTTTGACTTACTATGATAGGTGACAATCTTGGTTTTAATATAGCCTCCCTTCTCTCCCCCCAACATATTTGTAACTTCATGAAAGTAGAAACCTTGCTTGAATTGTTCATTGCTGTATCCTCAGCACTTAGAACAATATAGCACATGTACATTCTCAATCAAATAATTTTTTTTTTCAATGAATGAATAAACCTACAGAGATAAACCTAGAGAGATCCAGGACTGAGACTACCTGTCATAACAAGCATGTTAATTAACAAGAATTTGTTTTGGCTACCACTTGCATGGCTTCAAATCTGGAAGAAAGCTCTAAAAGCACTGTTGCCTTCTTTGGTTTGGCATTAAGCAAGCATTTTTTGAGTGTCTGCCATGTGTCATCACCAGAAAATATGTTAAGAGCACAGCCTTTGTAGTCAAACATATGGGGTAATAATCTTGTTTTGCCACATTCCAGCTATATCACCTTGGAAAAATTAATGTCTCTGAGTCTCAGTTTCACCATCTATGAAATAGGATGATAATAATCCTGATATCCTGAGTTTTGTGGAGGTTAAATAAAATAATGCATGTAAATTATTCAAGATTGTATTTTGGCACCAAATAAATACCCAGAATATAATCAGTGTTATCATCAAGTATTATTAGTTTCTATGATGGCCACAGCTATTCTGTGGGATTAATAGGAGTATTAGTGGGGGATGGTAATGAGTGAGGGATAAAGTATTGGGCCTAAAAGTCACCTTTTCCAGGAAGATTTCCCTGATAAACTACTCTTGCTGATTGCTTCTTGGCTTCATGTATTCATCACTTATATATTGTATGTTGTTGCTTGGATCTTCTGGTAAGTTATTTTTTCTTTTCCTTAAACCTCATCATTGGGGCTACAAGTCTCTTCTCTCTTTTCAAGAGTTTCTTAATGTTTAATTTAATTATATATTCCTTTCTATTCCCCTTTTCTGCTAACAACAATTGAAAAGTATTTAACGTGTATCACTTAGCTTTAAGTGTTTTTTGAAAAACGTCTACCAGTGTCTTCTGTGCAGGTACTTCTAATTTCTGCCAAATGCTATTGTGTTTTTATCTGTCACTCTGTTTCTCACCAAGCACTGTTTTTGTGCTGTGCACATGTTCCTATGGACATGTCTACTCTGTTCTTCTTAAGGACACAAAGCACTCCATGGTGGGCATTTACCACATTATATCTATTCACTCCCCCATCAATTCCCAGATTACCTTCAATTCCTTACCACCACAAACAAATAAACAAAAATCCTGCAAAGAAAATCCCGTACATGTCACTTTAAAGCTTGTACTGAGCATGTCTTAAGAATATATTCTAAGTATGAAATTGTTGAGACAGTATGAAGCTATATACTCCTTGACAGTTGTTCTCAAGTATCTCTTTCTGGATGCATGTTATATGTCCCTAATTAGCTTGTGAGCAGTGAGGTCACTTTCAGCTCTTCAAACAGAAAACAGTGAAGAGAAAGCTGGTCCAACACTGGGATAAGTGGTGCCTTAAAGTGGCAAGTGGAACATAAGCCGACTCATTCTACTTCTAAGTGTCTATAGAAATGTAAGTAGGGAAAGTGTGCTACTCATTTGTTATTTTTATAGCCCATCAGCAAGAGAACTTGCTGGCATTACCTGTATAGCATGTGGAGAGCCCCAAACACAATAATCCAAAAGTAATTTAAAAAAACAACACCACCAGAAGAAACCCAGGAACTAATTAGTTGTGATTGGTTTTAATAGTTTTGTGCCTTTATGAGGCAGAGAGGGCATAATCTTGTCTCTAACTTGAACATTTTATTCTAATCTGCAATCATAAGAAGTCATAAAAATCACCAGTGCTCAAGAAGTTGCAGAGTAGAGCAGAAAGAAATTTGGTTCTAAAGGTAGATTCATTTATTTATTTATTTTTTCTCCTGTTTTTATTTTGACAAACTTCAAATTTTAGAAAAGTTGCAGGAAGAATATGTGAACACCTTTTTACTCTTCATGAAGATCCACCAAGCGTTACCATTTTACCACATTTGCTCTCTGTCTCCATTCACCCACCGGTCTATCTATCTACCATTTGAATATTCTCCCATAAATATTCAGCACTCGTTTCCTAAGTAAAAAAGAATTCCCACCAATAACCAAAATACAGTCTCACACTAGGTGCATTTAACATTGGTATAAGGCTTTTGTCTAATGCAAAGTTTATATTCAAATGTTTAGGACAGGGTTCAGCAAAATTTTTCAGTATCAGGCCAGACAGTATATATTTTAATCTTTACAGGTC
Organism: Piliocolobus tephrosceles; assembly: GCF_002776525.5. NCBI lineage: Eukaryota > Metazoa > Chordata > Mammalia > Primates > Cercopithecidae > Piliocolobus > Piliocolobus tephrosceles. Next base: position 81,876,181 of record NC_045438.1, on the reverse strand, counting down.
AGACACTCTCTGTTGCAACTAGTCAACTTTGTAATGGTAGAGTGGAAGCAGCTACAGAAAATGTGTAACACAAATGAGTGTGCTTAGGTCCCAATAAAACTTTATTTACAGAAACAGATGGTGGGGTGGTCTAGGATTTTTATTATTTTAAAAATTGGTGCTAGATTGTATTTTAGTCTTTTAAATCTCATATTTCAAGATGTATTACAGAATTCAGTCTCGGTTTTGAAAAGGTTTTGCTATGGATTGCCATGGATTGTATTATTCAATGATATATCATTTTACCTCTTATGTTTCTTCATTTCTGTGAATCTAGTTTCAGCAGATCTACCTCTTTTTTATTTGACAAGACCAATATATACCATAACTAATACATGGCTTTGTCTCCTTTTTTAAAAAAATTGTGGTAAAATATATATTTTAACACAAAATTTACCACTTTACCCATTTTTAAGTGTATAGTTCAGTGGCATTAAGGACATTCATATTGTTGTGCAATCATCATCACTATACATCCCCAGAAATTTTCATCTTCTCCAACTGGAAATATGTATCTATTAAAAAGTTAGCTCACCATTCTTCCCTCTCCTGAGCCCTGGCAACCATAATTCTACTTTTTGTCCCTGCGAATTTGACTACTCTAGGTACCTCATGTAAGTGGAATGATACAGTATTTGTCTTTTTGTGACTGGCTTATTCACTTAGCATATCCTCAAAGTTCATCTATTTTGCAGGATGTGTATAATTGTATTCCTTTTTAAGGCTGAATATTTTCCATTGTATGTATATGCCATATTTTGTTTATCAATTCACCCCTCAATGGACAACCAGGTTGCTTCTACCTTTTGACTTCTGTGAATAATGCTGCTATGAACATGTGTTCCAGACTCATTTTTAAAGCATGAGTTTTCTTTCTGTCTAGGTCTAGCATCAGCCATGAACCTAAAGTGCCACATTTAACATAATAGTGTCATTTAAAAATTAGCTCAATAGAAGATATCTAGGCAAACAAGTCATAGATGAAGTAATCTCCTCCCTCCACTCCCTCCTTCAAGACTTCAGCATTTCTTGCCTGAATATTGCTATAGCCGAGTCTCCTTGCCCCCAGATTTGTCCTGCTTCCCACTGCACTGGAGTGACATATCTAAAATGCAGAATTGATGACATCACTCCCCTGATTGAGACATTTCCATAGCTCTCCATTTCCTCCAAGACTCAATCTAATGATCTCAGCTCGGTGTATCAGAATCTCAAATATTCTAACTCTTACCTGTTTCCCAATTCTTACCTCCTGCCATCTCCAGGCTTTCATTTCATATTTCAGTAATACCGAGCTGCTTCTTACATGTCCTCCACCAAAATAAAGGAAAACAATAAATGATGTCTTTGCTCTTTGTTCTATCTGCATGGAAAGCTTTTTCTCCCTTTTCTTTGCTGGAAGATTATCCTTCAAGATTAAACTTTGGTAGTAATGCTTCCAGGAAACCTGCTCCAGACAAGCCCCCACCCCTTTTCCCCTCAGGTTGGGTGCCCCAGGGCATCCTGTATTTAACTCTGTCCTAACATCAAACTGGAATGATCTGTATAACTTTGTCTATTCAGATGACTTAACCCCCTCAAAGGTAGGAGCCATGCTTTAGTAATCTTTCCACCCCTAGTGCCCAAAGAATGGAATGCCAGAAACCTAGTAGGTGTTTAATAAATGTTTTCAAAATTGAACAAAATTACATTCTTACAAGGGAAGGCTCTTTGTGAGCTGTTCCAGTGCAACTAACCAGCTTCATTCATGCTGTTTCAGTCTCTCCTCAGCCCTGTGCTCCAGCCACATCTAATTCTAGTGCTTCTCCAAGTTATCAAGGAACTTCCATGCCCCAGGGCCTATGCTCGTTACTGACCTCTGAAATTCCTTACACTTCTCTTCCTAAGGTAGTCCTATTCATTCCTTAATACCAAGCCTAAATGTCATCATCGACTTTGAGAAGTTTACTTTTACTCTGTCAGACAGAAGGAATCCTCTGCTCTCCTGTTCCTCATAGCCCTAAAGATAACATTATATTGTAAGTAATTTATACAGATGTCTTTCACATAGACTGTATCTTGAGTTAAAGAACCCTGTTTTACTCATCTTTGTGTTTCCAAAGCCTAGCACAGTGCCTGGCACATGGTCACATGGTAGGTGTTCAATAGGTGCTAGATAAATAAATGGATAAGTGAATGTAATAGACACTTGATAACCATTGTCTGAATGGGCACAAGGAGACTCTGATACAATTTGTTTTCACACCAGAATTATATGGCCTAATTCAGGGTCTGGGGCTCAGATGCCAAAAGATTCTCCTTCCTCCAACCTAGCCATGTGTTTTTGTGGTTTTGTATAACCTTGTCCCTCCACAAATGTACATGGGAATGGAGGGATACAACCCTGGTCCCAAAAAGGAGAAGTGAAAACATAAAATCATGACTGATGGGCTTCAGTGTCCCAGATCAAAGTTTGAGGGAGAAGGCAATAGGGCCTTGGGTAAGAACTTCACCATAGAGAGGATGAGCCTGAAGAGGTAAGCTGCACTCAATACCAGGGTTTGTATCGTTTCTGTGAAGTGCTGATCTGCAGAAAGATACTAGCAACACTGCTGAGGCAACCACCTGTTGCCATGGGAGAGCTTTGGGGTAAATGTTTGTAAACAGGACAATTGAAAGAGCTGTGCTATTCAACTGAAATGCTGTAATGCCTGGGCTCAGGCAGTGTTGCTGTGGGTCATACCTGGAGAGAATAGCAAGAAGGAACACCTACACTCCTACCACAAGAAGCTACACCGGTCTGGGCAAATTGTCAGAGCTCTCTCCTGGTCATAGTGGCAAGAGGCAGACAAATCCTAGGGAGACAGGGGTGGGTCCCTGGTGAAACCCCACCTCGAAGCCAAAGACAGTTTAAAGCCTGAAAGCCTAGCTACAAGTTAAATCCACAGACCAGATTGAGAACCTGTCTTCTGGTTTTGCATGTTTTCCTCTGATTGATCCCCATCCTTCACCTATTTTACATATGCCTACCCTTTCCTAATTGGTTTTTCCACTGTCGTGCCCACCTTTGAGTTGTGCCTTTGTTTTAACCATTTTTGCATACTCACAAACCAATCAGCACTCGCTCTCCTATTCTGAGCCCATAAAAGCCCTGGGCTCAGTGACACTAAGAGAGAAAAACCACCCATGGCTGACCACGCTAGTGTCCCCTCTCCTCTGAGGGCTGTTTTGTTGCCTAATAAAATTATTATCTGCCCTCCTCACCTTTCAGTTGTCAGCCTATCTTCATTCTTCTTGGATGAGGGACAAGAGTTCGGGAGCCACCCAATGTGGATATGAGTTATAACAAAGGTGGGCTGAGGTATGCCCAGCTCAGCTTGCAGCTGAGCTGGTGTGTAAACCTAGCATGGCTTGGTGGGCTGAATGGGTAGGGTGTCTCTTGCATCACTGGGGTACATGAGGGGGATGGCTCTGTGTTGGTGGAGGTGGTGACAGTGTTGACAGCAAGGCAGAGGGGCAGCAGATGGATGGCTTGGTCATAGCCACATGGCTGGAGTGTGGGATTTTCAGCCTGGCACTCAGCAATAGTGGGCTTCTAGCTCCACCTGCCATGGAATGTTGGCAGAGCAGGCTGATGATTGGGACATCAGGTAGAGAGGGCCTTGTCTGGGTTTCTGCAGCCACTGTAAGGGATCGCAATAAAGATTAGTTCACAGATACATGCAAGACACTCTGAGGAAGTTCTTAAATATTTGAAGTGAATAACTCTGGAAAAGACTGGAATTCTTACCAGAGGTAATGGAGGCTTGAAGCCTTTATAAGTTAGGCCTAACTGTAAACATGAATTATTTTGCATTCACAGGTTGGTGAAACCAGGGACAAAGTGATAGCATAGATGAAAGCAAGCTTTTGATATTTAAGTGAAAAGATATAATGATGGGAGGCATTATAGCCCATAATGGATAGGGCCAGAGTTTTACTCATCAGCCTGGGCCTTTTCACACAGGGCACTCTACTCAACTCAGTTTTCTTGCAATTGGTTGGTTATGCTTGCTCCTGCCAATGCAATTTGTAAAGGGCCTTGTGTTCGCAGCTCCTCCGCCTGATGGGTGCCTAACAGGTGCATGTCAAAGGCTGCACTGAGGGACCTCGTTGCCCCTTCCTGACCCAGGAAGCCTTGAACTCCTACCCAGGACCCCAGCTCGTCTCAGTGATTGGCCATTTCCTCCACTGCCCTCTCCTCTCCTGAGTCGTTTTGCTTGGAGAGCACCTTCCTGACACCCATTTCCCTGACACTCTGAGCCTTGTGAACTTGAACTGCAATAAACTTGAATCGCAGAGCAAAAATCTAAGTGTCCTAACCACAGAATCTGATAAATTGTGCACTAAGTTCTTTGGGAAGTGGTGGGCATATTTAAGATAGGATTAATATATTCCTTCAACATATATAAGATGGGATTAATGTCTGAGGAATATGTTGAAGGAGAAAGACATGAAATGGACCAGAGACCTAATAAGCTGTTTTCCTCTCCAATTTTCAGGATTTTTGCAATGAATCATGTTGATATATTAAAAAAGAAAAGAAACAAAGGGATATTTCCCTTTGCCCCTATCATGGGGGCTACTTCATTTGTAGGGAAGTGAGTTATTTTATTTTATTTTATTTTATTTTATTCTATTTTTTGAGATGGAGTCTTGCTGTGTTGCCCAGGCTGAAGTGCAGGGGCCAGATCTCAGCTCACTGCAAGCTCCGCCTCCCAGGTTTACGCCATTCTCCTGCCTCAGCCTCCAGAGTAGCTGGGACTACAGGCGCCCGCCACCTCGCCCTGCTAGTTCTTTGTGTTTTTTAGTAGAGAGGGGATTTCACCGTGTTAGCCAGGATGGTCTCGATCTCCTGACCTCGTGATCCGCCCGTCTCGGCCTCCTAAAGTGCTGGGATTACAGGCTTGAGCCACCGCGCCCAGCCTGAAGTGAGTTATTTTAAACCACGAAGCATACACTTGGGAATTTGCACTTCTGGAAGCTTTTGGCTCTTCCCGTAAAGTGCTGAAAGGAACTTTGACTAGAAACAACCTCTCCACCCAGTGAATGCTGGGAGTGAATGAGTTGAAAGAGCTGTCTTTTTGCTTTCATTTTTTCCCACCCCCAACCCTGCATTTAAGGGGAAAAAAAGCGTCTTTTTTTTTTTTCCTTTGAGCCTATACCAGACTAGTTAACAGAACAGGATAATTCTGGATACACGTCTGTGCAAAATAGGTGAGTATAAAGAGCTGGTGAGAGGCATTTGAATGGATGTCATTGTCTTTTACAAAGCATCGTTTTGTCTCATTGTTTTCACCTAAGACTTCTTGCAAAACAACCAGCTTTGAAAGTGCAAGATCTGCTGCTTAACTCTTGAAGAGCTGACAGACATCACACCTTTTCCAGCAAAATTGTGACTGGAACTTCAATCATTTTTTTTTCAGTTCTATGCAGTAGGTGCAACAATTAGAGAGAACTGTTAGCTGACTATCCGACACCCAGTTCTAATATTGTCAGAAGAAACTAAAAATATTCTGTGGTCAAACTATAGAGTGTCCTGCTTCTAATGAGGTGGGGTTGAAACTAGTGAGAGGGAGGTCATATTACCCACAGAAACGGTGAGGTGACACAAAACCATTGCATGAAATTTCCTTCATCTAAAAAAGGCCTTTTTATGATACTATAATTTGGGTGAAACATACAAACCAAAGACCATTTTTAAGTAGGGCCAGCTTTTGTAGGCTGTATCTAGTCACGTTTCCACTTAGTAAAAATATCAGGATGCATTTTGGCATAAAGTTTCATTGTGATGTTTTTATTCAGTTAAAAATGTATTAAGGACTTCACTCGGAGATTGTTCCAAGCCTCTGTTTCTAATCAGTCTTCATTATAGAGTCTTTTGTTCTTAAAGCCCTCCAGGAGATCCCCAGATAGTACAAAAACAAGGTGAAGGCACTCTAACATGTGCAGTCAGCCCTCTGTAGCTGCAGATTCCACATCCATGGATTCAACCATCTGTGCACTGGAAATATTCAAGAAAAAAAAAAAAAAGGATGGTTGTGTCTATACTGAACTTGTACACATGTTTTTCCTGCCATTATTCCCTGAACAGTACGAGGTAGCAATGACTTACATAGGAATATGGCTTGGGTATGTCTCCTTCAAATCTCACATTGAAATGTGATCCCCAATGTTGGAGGTGGGGCCTGGTGGGAGGTGATTGGATCAGGCAGGTGGATTCTTCATGAATGGCTTAGTGCCATCCCTTTGGTGATGACTGAGTTCTCACTGTTAGTTCATGTGAGAGCTGGTTGTTTAAAGCAGCCTGGCACCTCCTTTCTTTCTCACTCCCTCTCTCCCTGTGTGATATATCAGCTCCCCTTTTCCCTCCACCATGATTGGAAGCTTCCTGAAGCCCTCATCAGGAGCAGATCCTGGTACCATGTTTCCCATACAGCCTGCAGACCCATGAGCCACAATAAACCTCTTTTCTTTATAAATTACCCAGCTTCAAGTATTCCTTTATAGCAATGCAAACAGACTAACACCTATAATATTTACTTTGTATTGGTTATACAAAGTAATTTAGAGATGATTTAAAGCATGTGGGAGAATGTGCAGACAATATATGTAAATACTGTCCCATTATACATAAGGGACTTAAACATCTGCTGATTTTGGTATCCACAGGGGTTCTGGAACCAAACCCCCTCAGATACCAAGAGATGATTCATGTATATATGTTATAGGGGAGTGGGTATGAAACAAAACAGAGATAATCAAAATACCTGTTTTATAGTGCTATTGTGAGCATTGAGTGAATTACTACATATACAATATTTAAATCAGAGTTTGGCACAAGGTGAGTGCTCAATAAATGTTAGCTATCCTTATTATTATTACTTACATATAATACATGCAAATATATTTGTACACACATGTACACTTTATGACACAAAGATATAGACTTGAAATAATAGTCCTCATCTTTTAGCATCGAAGTATCCAACAAAGCTTATGATTAACTCAAGTCTGAACTGAAGCAAGGGCTGCCTTTTTTTTACGGTGAAATATTCACGGCATGCTATTTACCATTTTGCCCACTTTAAAGTGTACGGTTCAGTGACATTAAATATATTCACAACGTTGTGCAACCATCATCACTGTCCATCTCTAGAACTTTTGTCTTCCTCAGCTGAAACTCTGTACTCATTAAACACATTTAATCTTTCCATTCCCTCCTCCCACCAGCTTCTGCCCATGACCACTCTTTGCCATGTGTATGAATCGGACTATTCTAGGTCCCTCGTCTAAGTGGAATCCTACGCTGTTTGTCCTTTTTCGTCCGGCTTATTACACTAAGAATGATGAGTTTAAGGTTCATCCATGTTGTAGCCTATGTCAGAATGTTACTCCTTTTTAAGGCTGAATTAGGAGATTTCATTTTAAAATTGAGGTACTTTGGGATGATCATATGGCCATAGTTCATAGAGACAATTATTTCCAATCCTCTCTTCTCTCTCCCAGGATTCATTGTATGAATATTCTAATGAGGTTTAATGGCATGGCTTCCCCATGGTGCTCTAACTCCAGGAAGAGCTTTGCCCTTGAACTTGAGCTCTGGGGTCAGACAGATGGACGTGCATTTGCATCTGCATTCCGCCACTTAAGACGTTCATTATCTTGGGCATACAGTTACGTTAAACCATATGATATTTCTAACTTTGATACTTTTTAATGCACATTTTCATACGATACAACCGGTTTTTTTTTTTTTTTACCTCTCTGCTCCTCAATGATGTAAAATATAAGGGGTAAAAATTGTGCTTGCCTCACGGGTTGCTGGGAGAACTGAGCGGCGTGCTGTGGTGTTTAGCCTGAGCATGGCCACGAGCACACCGAGTGTGGCTGCTATTGTGCTTGTCTTGTGTAACCACCTCTCCTCAGGGACAGGACCCTCTTCTCACAAATTCAGGGTCTCAGGAGTCCTCGCCTCTTTCTTGGGCTCTCCTGAATCTGCTTAACTGTAGATCAGTTCAAGGGTATCAGAGGCAGTGTGGAATGACAGCAATTTTCCTGACACTCAATTTTGCAGGGCTTAGGGCAGTGAGCACAGCAAATACCATCCCCTATCTTCATGGAGTTAATGCTCTAGACAGGGAGTGAAAAAAAAAAGATAAGTAAGAAAAATAAATGGTACGTTAGAAAAACTAAAGCAGGGGAGGGAGACATGAGGTGTTGGAGAGGGGACAAGGCACCCTTACTCTGCTACAGAAACAGGTTTGCGGGCTGATGTCCTTTCAGGCCTTCCCCAGGTCATTTCTCCATCCTTCACACGTGGTCTCCCTTCATAGCCAGTTCTCCCCAGTGCATCCTACCCCACCTTGAGTTCCATGAACTCTACGGCCTCAGTTTAATTCAATTCACCCCGTCTCTACTGAACCCAAACCACATCACTTCTGTATAAGGCACTGTGTTAGATGCTTCAAGTGGTTTCTGCTCAGAGAAATCTGTCTTGTCATATTTAATCTATGATAGCTCCTTCCCCTTTGATTACTACTGCTTTTTTTGTTGTTGTTGTTAATATTTCAATATAGAGGCAGGGCCTCACTATATTGCCCAGGCTGGTCTTGAACTCCTGGGCTCCAGTGATCCTCCCACCTTGACCACCCAAAGTGCTGGGATTACAGGTATGAGCCAGGGTGCCCAGCTAACCCTCCACTGTTTTCCTCATTCCCCTCATCCTGCTTCATTTTAAAGTAGTTCTCCCTGACTTTTAATCATACACTTATATATCTGTTCGTCGTCTGTCCCTTTAGAGCACACTTTCTCAAACTTTACTGTGCACACGAACCCACCTGCAGAGCTTGTTACAGAGCAGATTCTGTTTCTTTAGGTCTGGGGACACCTGAAATTCTGCATTTCTAATAAGGAGGTGAGTGGTGCTGATGCAGCTGGTTTGAGGATCCATTTTGAATGTCGGGTCTCGAAGGAAAGCAGTATGAAAACCAGGATTTCATTAATTTATATCTTCTCCTACACTTAACCCCCTGATGCAGTGCCTGACACAGTGTCTGCACATAGGCAACAATCAATAAATATCTGGGGAATGAATGAATGAATTCTCCAGGGATCAAAAATCCCTCTTGTTCAAGAGAAAAGACATTTGCACAAATCACTCTCATATAAATGATGGAAAAGAGGGAAAAAGCCAGATGAAGTGATGGGGGAGCTGAGAGGAGAGAGATTAACTTTGACCAAAGATATCTACAGAAGAGGTGGGGCTTGAGCTGGGCCCTGAAGGATGGGCAAGATTAGGAGAGGGAGAGGCAGGAGAGAGCCTCTGGGAGTAGGCGGGGGACAAATGAATGTGGTGGAAAAGTGCTTGTCAGGGAAGGATGGCTGGTTTGCAGCAGTGAAGGAGGTGGCAGGAAAGTTACAGCACCTTGAGTGCTAACTTGCTGCTTCTTCCCTTCCTTCCTCTTTCTTTTTCTTTTTCCAGTCTGGGTCCTGGTCATGGCTTAGTTGAAACTGCCTTTCGAGGTGAACTGCATGTTGATTTTGTGGCGTCCCCTGAATTAGGAATCCCATGAGAAGGCTCCCTCGCCCCAGGCCTGTTACGAGATGTGGCATTTAGCCACCCTGGCTCAGCCTCCATTATTAATCTGGCTGCCTTGGGCTTTACCAGAATTCTCCCTGCATCCTACCCTTTCACAACCCTAAGGTCTCCAGATATCTCATTTTCCCTTACCTGAGACCCTCAATCTCCTTGCCAACTAATTTCCCTTCCTGAATCCTAGGGAATGACAGGACCACACCATCAGCAAAATTGGAACATTTCTTCCCCTGAGCTCTGTTTCTCTGGGGCCCAGCCAGGCCTGACGTGGTCCAATTCAGGGTAATTGATGGGAAAGGTATTCTTCTCCTGTACCCCACAAGGTACAGGAGACTGTCCAGGGCCTAAAAATGACTTGTGAAAAACACAGATGAGATCACAAAAATTAATCTATGAAAGAATGTATATTTCAGCACTGCTTTTTGCACAATGTGTGTGGTCCATTCTTTTCTTTATTTGGAAGCTCATATTCCAACAGTGAAAGGTTCCTGCCCTCCCAACCTACTGTGGACTTTTAGATTGTTGTTGGGTTTGAAATGAGCCATGGTGGCGGCTGTCCTGCGACACTGTCTCTCAGGTTCACCACTGACTCAATCTTTTGTTCAGAAAATGCTGCCTCATCCCTAATGACTGCCTGATCAGGAAAATATTATTTTCAGATGTTTTAAATTTCTGCCACGAGAAACATATGTCCTGCCATATGGAGCACAATAGGAGCTAGTTAAGGCCAAAGTGGAAACCAGGATTGGGAATTCTCTTTATTTCTGTTTTTGAAGTCAGACCCTGCAGGCCAGATTTCCCCAACCGGCAGACTAAGCTGTGCTCTAAATTAGAGTTTGTGTGCATCACAGAGATGCCATGTACACAAAACAGGCAACTGCAAGCCCCTCTCTCTCATTAGCAACACACCCAATTAGGAGAGCTACCACGGTGCTGCTGTAGCCCCATCTGGAGATCAAATCACAGACAACCTTGCAAATGCTCCAAAGTCATCTGCAGCACGATGTAAAACATCAAAATAGATCTACCTTCATACCAAGAGAGTTGCTCTAAAGTTGCACATTTGATTGGTGTAATTTTTTTGTTTTTATCAAGATCATTTACGCTTTTTAAATAGTTAAAAGGGGCTTGTGCGATTAAAATTTGCGAGGGTATCTTCTCATTCTAAATCATGTAAGAGATAAAGGGATTTGTGCGAATAATGATTTTATGCATTACAATACACCAATGTAGTACACAGGCTCATTCTCTTGGAGTAAAGAAAGAGTCATGATTTAATCATGCTTACAAATCAAGTTTGCAGTATTTATGCATGTGGTTAAATTACTTGCTAATCTTAACTCAGCTCTTTTAAAAGTTTTATTACTGAGTGATGACACTCCCTCACTCTTTACCTAGTAAACTCAGCCACCTGGACAAGGATAGCTACTTAATTTTTAAAAGCTCACCTGGCAAGACTCTAAAAACTACTAAATGACCACCATTATTTATCTTTTCAAGAAAAGACCACTGTGCAGGTAGTAGAACAATCAATACACTATCACCACTTTTTGCTTCTAATAACCTACTCTGGCACAAAAATTAAAATTATTAAAAATATTAAAGAAATGTTTATGAAAATAATTTTTGGATTTTTTTCTTTTCTTTTCTTTTCTTTTTTTGAGACAGAGTCTCATTCTGTTGCCCAGACTGGAGCACAGTGGTGCAATTACAGCTCACAGGATTCTTAACCTCCCAGGGTCAGGTGATCCTCCCACCTTGGCCTCCCTGGTAGTTGGGACTAAAGGTCCGTGCCAGCATGCCTGGCTAGTTTTTGTAATTTTTGTGGAGACGGGGTCTTGCCATGTTGCCCAGGCTGGTCTTCAACTGCTGCACTCAAGCAATCTGCCCACCTTGGCCTCCTGAAGTGCTGGGATTACACGCGTCAGCCACCACATCTGGCCTTTTTTCTTCTAAATAAGGAGTAATAGACATTATAAAAGGCAATATTTTCAAAATTCCCATTCTTGAAAAATAAAGATTAAAACAAAATATAAGAATTTGAACACTTTTTTGACATAGAAGTTTTAAAAATCAAAGACCCAATGAGTGGTGTATTTTTTTTTTTTTTTTTTGAGACGGAGTCTCGCTCTGTTGCCCAGGCTGGAGTGCCGTGTCCGGATCTCAGCTCACTGCAAGCTCTGCCTTCCGGGTTTACGCCATTCTCCTGCCTCAGCCTCCTGAGTAGCTGGGACTACAGGCGCCCGCCACCACAACCAGCTAGTTTTTTTTTGTATTTTTTTTAGTAGAGACAGGGTTTCACTGTGTTAGCCAGGATGGTCTCGATCTCCTGACCTTGTGATCCATCCGTCTCGGCCTCCCAAAGTGCTGGGATTACAGGCTTGAGCCACGGTGCCCAGAGAGTGATGTATTTTTAACCATTAGTTTTAAATATAAGGCTCTTAGAATTACAATAGTAATAGTATTTGACTTTTGCATAAGAAAGAAATGCAAGGGACACCAGAATATAAAAAATGGCATTAGCTTATCAGTGACTGATTTACTAAGCAAGTTCATCTGTGCACAGTGCAGAGCTGGGTTATGAGGAGGAAAAAAGTATCAGAGTCCTGCTCACAAGGAAAGCTTCCAATCCATCCTACTCTTACCCTGGCTTTTCCTTTCGGAACAGCTTGATTTCATTTACTGAGCTGCTCTACATACCAGACATTGTGCAACAAGCTTTCAGTAGTGGAGACAGGCAGGACAATAAATTCCTACATGAGCTAAGATCTATGATTTACATCACTGTGGGATGCTGAGGAAGACCAGGGGAGATCACAGACAAAGGGCATAAGGTCAGAGAAGGCTTCCCAGAGGTCATGGCACCCACCTTACATCTGAAGTGTCTTCACTCAGTTTGTTAAAGTGATGTCCAGTTTCCGTTTCCATGATTCTAGGTTGGCAGCCAGGCTGCATCTTTCTTGAGCTGTGTGAGCATGGAGCCGTGGACCTCAAGCCTACTCCCCACTTAGTCAATAGAAGGCTCGGTTTCCAACCTCTGCTCAAAGGGAATACCCCACTGAATTCTTGTTTCCAGTCTCAGAAGTAGGTATCTCTACTTTCAGCTCATGTGCAGAACAAAGATGTCTGGTGGGTCTTAAGCCCAAGGAACGGCTGGTCTTTCCCAGCCCCAGGTCAGCTCAGCCCCTTTCAGGTGATTTGGGTATCCTCTTCCCCTCCCTCCCACCAGAGGTGAACACTTAGAGTCTTAACTTGAAATACTTATAATAGAAAAGCATCTTCATGGATATCAGAGGGTGGCTGTTCCCTCAAAGGGAGTGGTGGGGAAGGATGCTGTAAATGAAAACAGAACCAGTGGGTGAACACTGAAGAGTGTGAACCATAGGAAGGTATTGCTGGTTCTTAACCAGGAAGCTAGTAGGATGAAATAATGGAGTTGTAGCAAAACAGTTCGATGATGGTATCCAGCATGCATTAGATAAGAAAAGAAACTAGAGGCAGGGAGACAAATGAGGGCAATACTGCAATAATTCAAGTTTAGTGAAATCGTAGTGTTGGTCTTAAAATAGGAGCAAAGAATGAAGCCAAGGAAGAAGTAGAAAGACTTGGAGGGGATGAGAGTGTGTGTAATAGAGAACAGCAATCAGTGATGACTTCTGAAGGCATTTGGTATGACTTTGTATGGGTAGAGGGATTGCTGTTATCTGCCTGTAGTAATTGAGGCTTAATTATTATTTTAAACTCCTGTGCTAAAAATAAGGATTATATATTGAATATGACTGCATGTTTTAAGATTGGGCATTTGCCTTTCCCAATTTTTCTTTTCTTCATGTCTTATGTTTCCCTAGCCTTGGGTTGTGATCCCTGTCCTCCTTGCACAAAGGTAAGAATATCTATTCTCCACCTGTGTTTTGGTGACAGGCACTAAGGGCTTTGGCTCAGAAATAGCGAGACAAGTGTAAGTAGATAGTACCCATAACCCGTATACAAAGCTTGAGCTTTGAATGGTCTTGATTATATGCATTTTAGTAAAATGTGTGGCTTTGTTTTCGTGTAGAGCTCTAAGGGTAACATTTTAAAATCCTAGACTTCCCTTCTTTGAAAAGTAGAATCGAATGAAAAATAATTTCAGGTTGAATTATGGAAAAAAGCAGGGCTGAAGTCTGAATTCAACAAAAGCTTGATTTGAATTGTCAGATTATTTTGTAAATGTGTTGGTGTCCACAGTCAGGGCTCTCTGAACTCCAGATAATATGACATTGGGGTTTCTAACATTTCCTTCTTCTGAAACAGCAAGAAGGGTTCTTGATGTTCTCTAGGCCATTTTAAATTTCTCTCCCGACATGCCTCAGACAAGATCCTTTCAGCAAAGCCATGGACCCTCACAGACCTCTAGCCCCAGCTTTGTTTCGACACATAAAGCTCCCAGAGGCCAGTCTTCTTTAAGAACACAGGCCACTGCGTGGAATGCTTTGAGGTATTGCATCGCATTCTGCTTGCTTAAAAGCCCTCAAGTGGAAAACTCAGATCAGTCGCAAAGAACCAGCCCTTTGTTGACAGCCAACTTCTCCGTGCAATTTCTATCTGTTCTTTACTGCTAGACCAGCATGAAGTCAGTGCTGACAAAAAAAGTAAGCTTTATGTCTTTGTTGCCTTTTCAGTTTCTGTTTGGGGCCTTGGTGCTGTGTTAATGAAAGACTCATGGGAAATATAACATCTGGTGCTGGTACCCAGAGCAGAAGAGCTGCAATTGATTGGAACATGGAGGGCTCCTTGTAGGTGCTATAAATTGCATTGTCGGGTTAGTGTAAAGTTACTAAAATAATACCTAAGTCTGTTTCCTCAACCATTTGAAGCTAATATCCAGCCCGTGGAGATGAAGAAACTGAAGAGGAGGTGGCGGGAGGTAATGAATGTTCAGCTGGAACAAGAAATGGAATAAACGACTCTGAATGAACTAGTCCTTTTTTCTCCCTAAAAACTTACTTGGTTTAATCTTATATTTTTCATGTTTTTAATATTAAAATATAGAGAAATGGTCATTTGAAGACATGTGTTAGATAGGACTTTCATTCAAGATGGAAGAATGAAACTATCTGAACACATATTCTTATTGTTGGATATTAACATGACAAATTTGAGATGTTCAGTCAACTCTTTTGAAAGGCAGAATAGAAAGGGAGACAAAGGTGATGTTCCAAAAGGCAAAATTAAAACAGAGAACTACTTTCACTTTGTCAATTATTTCAGGGCAAGAGATAAGGATCCTCATTAAGAACTAGCACCATAAAAAGTACTTTCAGTGAGGAAATTAAACAAGAAAAGAGGTAGGGAAAGCAGGAAGTAAAGGCTGTGGAAAATGTTTCTAAATTTTTTAATTATTCATTTCATTTCCTGGAAAGAAATGTCTACCCAATGGTGGGTTGGTCTAGTTTAATGTTTACTTCAAAATACGTTTTTATTGCCTAATCTTTATTAACAGGATCAAAACTATCAAGGAAACGTGAATGAACATTAAAAAATTTGGACTTTCTGAGTATTAGTGGCTGTGTTAAAGGGAGAAGATATTGTCTAATTTTTCTCATCACTTTTTGTAAGTGATAAGAGGTTGGCTTGAGTAGGTAATGTGAACAAAAAAATCAAATAGGCCAAAGGTAATTCAAGTAACACCTTTTTTTTTTTTTTTTTTCTCTATTATAGAGAGTTTGCTTGAGTTTATAAGGGAAGTAAATTGAATTATCTATACCTGACCTCAGATGGTGGAAAATCACCTAACTCCCACCTCCCTGAATCCTTACACTCATTTTCATGTTTCTTTTTAAGACAGTTCCTATATATATCAGACAAGATGGGTGATCACTCTTGCCCACAGCCACCTTCTTAAAGAGCCTAGCCTCAATAACAGAGGTGTTGGCACTTAGGGGTGGGAAAGGGGAAGTTTCCATCTGACCTTTCAGTATACCCCTTTTCTGAAAGTGACTTTTTCAGTGTGAAATCTCTGATGTGGTTGCATTTGACTGAAGCTGTTCTTATTTTTAGTCCATTTTTAGGTGAAGCCAAATTTAATATCAATGTGCCTGTACATGGGGGGAGGGATAGCAGTTTGACTGGCTGAACTGTTACTGAAGTTCAATCATAATCACCGCGTCTTTGGCCTGGACCTTGGTTTTCTGGGAGGTAAAGATGGAGATAATATCTGACTTAATGCTTGGCAGTAGTATTTATAAAGCAACAATGTCACTTCAATCATTGTTATTGCTGCTACTTCTAGACTATGTACAGATTCAGAATTAAGAAACTTATGGACTCTCATTGCAATCTGGAACAATACACTCAGCCTTTCTGGAAGTGCCTTTATGCAACAAATACAAGTCATTTTAACTTTGTTTTAAGACACATTATTCTACCAGCCATTGACCTTGAAGGACTGGCCAAAAATAGCATAATTAACAAGAACACATCAGAATCAGGCAGGAGAAGCCTATGATCTAATTCCCTGCTTGCTGTGTTTATTTCCTAAATGGAAGTCACCACACTCCCCTATCCTTGGACAGTATGCTGAACTCGTATCTATTTATGACATATTATTCAGCGGTAACAATAATATGCTGGCTGGGACTCATGTCAATTGACATGGGAACGACACCTTTAAGTGTCATAAGGGATGGTCTCCCATCTCTATTTTGCTCTTGTTCATAAAATCCAATTAATTGCCTCTGAGTTTATGAAAGAAGCAGCAGAAACTAGGTGGAACTGCTAAAAAATGCTGATTTGAACTTTTGGGGGCAGATGTCTTGATTGCACAGAGGCTGAGGAATCAGAGAGATACAATGGGGTTAATTTATAACCCTTGGAAGTGGCGGAGGCTTTGCCAAGTTATGGGCAAGACCCGTGCTTCTCAAGCCTTAATGGGCTTATGGATTATCCAAGGATCTTGTTAAGATTCAGATTTAGATTGAGCAGGTCTGGGAGAGGACTTCATACTCTGCATTTTGAACATGCTCCTGGGTGATGCCGAGAACTGTCCTTTAAGTAGCAAGAGATACCGTGGCTACTGGGAGTTTCTTGGTAGAGGAAAAAAATGTGGGCCAAGGGGTATGGAGAGAAAAGATTGGGGAAGGGATCTTCGGTGGAAAGTTGAGGCATAGTCCCTGAGGCTGGCTGAAGGGCAGGGGGACTGGGTTTTCAGAAAGCAGATCCAGTGCCAGGTGAGCCAAGACCCGTGGGGCAGAGTAGGCCAGGCTGGCCCTCTTAAGAAATTCTTCTGGTTAGGCAAGTTGTATCAGACCAATGCGTGCAGGATAAGTACAGATATCAGAATGGCCCCTCCTAGTTTGAAAGCTCTTTCCATGGGTGGAATGGGACCCAATAGCCTTTAAAAGTGATGGGAGAACCCATGTTGAAACTCTTTTTGTCAGTAGAGGGTAATAATTGCAGAGAAGAGTTCTTGGAGTCAGGCCTGAGTTCAAGACCCAGATCCATTAGTTATGTGCTGTTTCTGGCAAGGTTAACCTCTCTAAACTTCAGTTTTCTCATTGGCAAAATAATGCTCACCAGCTGGTTACTCAAATGTGGTTCTCTTTATATGCAAGAGATCCTAAGCATTATGCTTGTTCTGTCAATTTTATAGAACTGATTTCTCACTTACAGCCCTGGCCTCTTAAGGTAGGTTACACAAAGAATGTTTATCTCCTTTCGTGAATATATTATTTTGGATCGTGCACTTGGAATTCAAACTTCATTATATTTACTATAATGTCCCTGGCTGAGCAGATGAACATGGCTTATAAATCTGTTTTCTAATCTATAGAAACATCCTAAAATGAGAATGAGCTTGATATGTTTCAGGGACAGAAAGACATCTAGCCTGGTTCAAGCAGTGTAAATAAGAAAGAGTGATATGAAATGAGGTCTGAGAGACAGGTAGGAATGAGACAGTATAGGGCTGTGTAAGCCATGAAAAAGGTTTGAATTTTATTAAAGCAGCAAGTGTACAATTGAGATCATTTAGGCACCTAAGGATTAAATGGAAGTAATGATGTTACCTAACATCCTTATTACCTTATTGAAGAGTTACCCTGTGCCAGGCACGGTGCTAAGTGTTTATATACATTAACATTTAACCCTCACATTAACCACAGGAGGTAGGTACTATTATTATATTATTATTTTTTATTAGGGCCTCACACTGTGGCCCAGGCTGGATCATGGCTCACTGTAGCTTCATCTCCGGGGTGCAAGTGATCTTCCCATCTCAGCCTCCCAGGTAGTTGGGACTACAGGCATACACCACCATTCCCAGCTAAGTTTTATTTATTTATTTTTTTGTAGAGACAAGGTCTCACTATGTTGCTTGCCCATGCAGGTCTCTAATTCATGGGCTCAAGTGGTCCACCCTCCTTGGGATTAAAAGTGTGAGCCACTGTGCCCGGCTGTGGGTACTATTATTACAGATTGAATATCACTTATCCAAAGTGCTGGGGGACACAGAAGCATTTCAGACTTTGGATTTTTTTAGATTTTGGAATATTTGCATATACATAATGAGGTATCTGGGGGATGGGACCCAAGTCTAAACATGATATTCGTTTATATTTTATATCCACCTTATACACATGGCTCAAAGGTAATATTATATAATATTTTAAATAATTTTGTGCATGAAACAAAGTTTTAACTATTCTTTTACTGTGACCCATCACATGAATTCAGGTGTGGAATTTTCCACTGTGGTGTCATGTCGGCACTCAAAAAGTTTCGAATTCTAGAGCATTTTGGATTTTGGATTTTCGGATTAGGGATGCTTAACCTGTACCTCCTTTTTGTGGATGAGTCATTTGAGATTTAGGGGGTTAATTAAATGCCCCAGATCACTCAGCTGGTAATTAACAGGAAGCAAGATACCATCACACTGCAGTCCATCTAAATCCTCTCCAGCCGGTTTCCAGCCATCGTCTCAACGTGGGCTTGTTTAATTTGCAGTTAGTACTGCGGGTTATGGTAACTTGAGGCTGCTGGTCACACAGGTTCCCATGCAGCAGCGGATGTGAACATAGACTGGATGCGTTTGGGGCTTTCTTGGCAGTTCTGGGAGAAGCACGAGCATCTTCTCACCTGAACCATCACGGCATTTTCTCCGTCTGCACATCTCTGTGTGGGAAAGTGTCCAAGTGCGTATGTCTTCTTTATGCCTCTAAACTTCCTTCCCCTGGGCCACGGCGAATCACTGCTTTTCATTAGATGGTGTAATTAATCCATCTGCCCATTGGTGCCTCTGAGCAGTATTCCCTCACTGGGCACATCTGTTCCTATGAATGTGCAGCAAGCAGGACCAATCTTTTAGGGATCACAGGCACTAGGAGAGACTTGTTTTTTTTTATGTCCACACATTTCTCTCTTACTCCCTGGGGTAGTTAGCTGCCTTTATGTGGGTTAACAGGGAGATGCAATATTCCTGAGTATTTGGGGGTGATTTTGAAGGGCAGTGCCATTGAAAGGCCTCCTGGAGTGGATGAAAGATGATGACAGGCATAAATTTTATGGATCAGATCAAGGGTCTCTTTTACAACACACAGTCCTTAGAGTTTCACCGCCGCTCATGAATGCAACTAATACAGGAGATTGTGAAGATAGGTTACCAGTGGGAAGGAGGCCCAGGTTTCTGATTCTGCAGGCCCCATGCTTCATTCACAAAGTTGAAAGAGCCACTCTCTAAATTCAAAGGGAAGCAGCTGCCACAGAGAACTCAAAGGGCAAATCTGAGACCCCACTCAGAGTTGGCAGAAGACAGCAGGATCAAACTTCTCTCCCAGGCCCCAACTTATGAAAACTATCGCTATTGTATGGCTTGTAGGAATTGGCATATGAGGATATTTCATCAGCGGTATCAAAACAATGAGGATAAAAATCATCACCGCATACCGAGGCCCTGGCGTTTATGAGATGCAGGCATCATTTCTGGGAAGGGTGGGAGCACATAATGCCCATTATTCTCTTAGTAATTGCCTTGGTCCCCAAGGATCCTAATGGGGAAGGGACTTAATGAGATTTGGCTCTCTAGAAAAAAAGAACTGAAAGAAAATAGCTATTGTTCTGAACATAACCAGAATGATGCCCAGAACTGAAAACTCTGGAGTTATATAGGAAAGGGTATCCATGACTGGTGAGAGGGAGATTCTATTACCAGGTGACTTATTTCAATATGAAAATAACATATAGTGTAAACCAAAAAGTATCTGAGACAGATCTCAATCAATTTAGAAGTTTATTTTGCCAGTTAAGGACCATGAGCCATGACACAGTCTCAGGAGCTCCTGAGAACATGTTCCCAAGGCAGTTGGGTTATAGCTTGGTTTTACATGTTTTAGGGAGACATAAGACATCAATAAATATATGTGAGGCATACAGTGGTTAGGTCCGGAGAGGCCAAACAACTCAAAGTGGGGGGCGGGGGGTGCTTACAGGTTATAGGTGAATTGGCGATTGGTTGAAAGGGTTAAACTCTGCCTGAAAAGTTGAAGTCAGCTTGAGGTAAGCGGGGATGGGTGGTGGTTGTGGAAGCCAAGGTTTTTGTCATGTAGACAAGCCTCCAGGTAGCAGGCTTCGGAGAGAATATATGTGAATGTCTCTTACCAAAGGTATCAGACTCTTTGGAGAGACCTAGTAAAGGAAGCAGCTCCTCTACAGAATGCTAACTTTCCCCCACAAGAGACAGCTTTGCAGGGCCATTTCAAAACATGTTAGGTAAGCATATTTTAGGGTCAAAAAAACTTGAGTTTCTTTCAAGGACCTGCCGTCTGTGATGTGATGCTGTAATAGTGAGGTTGAAATTTGGTATCTTATGGCCACAAAGAGTCTGTTCAGCCAGACAGACTCCAACTCCCTCCCTGCCCCCTACCTTTCCATCATGACCTGAACTAGATTCTCAGGTTTCGTTGTGTCCCCTTGGCTGAGAGGAAGACCCATTCAATGAGAGGGAGGGACTTAGAATTTTATTGTCATTTATTAGCATTGTCAAAATACATAAAAAACACCAACTGCATTCAGCACTGATTTATTGAGCATGTACTAGGGACTAGTACTATTCTAGGCAAGAAAGGTGCAGCCACAAATACGACAAAAAGCTTGTTATCGTGCTTTTATGGTCCACGGCAGGGGGAAGATAATAAGTGAATCAGTAAATAAAGAAAACACAGAGTGATAAGTGCTCTACATGGAGCCTACTGTAAGGTAGGATGAGAGAGAGTGAGGGGGTGTGGCTAAGGAAGGCCTCTTTGAGGAGGTGACCTTGAAGCTGATGTCTGAATGTCAAGGAAGAACCAAATCTGCAAAGTTGAGGGGACGAGCATTCCAGGCAGAGAAACAGCTCTCAGGAACTAAGATGAGAGAGGTTGGTTTATTTCAGGGACAGAAAGACACCTGGCCTGTGTAAACCAAAAATAAAATTCTAAGGCCCCCCAACCATCTGAATTGACCCCTCCTTTTGGCCAGGACACTCCAAAGTTAACCTGAAAAACTGGTTCAGGCCATGACAAGAAGAGGGGGTGGGACATGCCTCATTATACCCTCCCCACTTTTGAAATTTAGAAAAAACTGACCAGCATTCAACATCGACACAGACCTTAAAAGTCTAATTAGAGGCCGGGCGCGGTGGCTCAAGCCTGTAATCCCAGCACTTTGGGAGGCCGAGACGGGCGGATCACGAGGTCAGGAGATCGAGACCATCCTGGCTAACACGGTGAAACCCCGTCTCTACTAAAAATACAAAAATCTAGCCGGGCGAGGTGGCGGGTGCCTCTGGTCCCAGCTACTCCGGAGGCTGAGGCAGGAGAATGGCGTAAACCCGGGAGGCGGAGCTTGCAGTGAGCTGAGATCCGGCCACCACACTCCAGCCCGGGCGACAGAGCAAGACTCCATCTCAAAAAAAAAAAAAAAAAAAAAAAAAAGTCTAATTAGAAACATTTACAACCTGTGCTCTCTGAGGCCTGCTACGTGGAGTCTTCATCTGCATGATAAAACTTTGATTTCCACAAGCCCTTATCATAACACAGACATTCCTTTCTATTAATAATAATGCTTTTGACCAATTGTCAATCAGAAAATTTTCAAATCTTCCTGTAATCTGGAAGCCCTCCTTTCTCCTTACAGACCTTTCTAGACCAAACCAATGTATATCTTACATGTATTTGATTGATGTCTCATGTCTCCCTAAAATGTATAAAACTAGGCTGTGCCCTGACCATATTGGGCACATGTTCTCAGGATCTCCTGAGGGCTGTGCCATGGGCCAGGTCTCTCACATTTGACTCAAAATAAATCTCTTCAAATATTTTACAGAGTTTGACTCTTTTTGTCAACATCTGGTTTAGGAGGCTGAGAAAGAATGATGCAGCATGATATGAGCAGCAGGCAGGGGCCAGATCACAGAGGTCTGTGTAAGCCATGGCAAGGCTTTGAGTTTTACTATAAATAAGTTAGGAAGCTACTGGAGGGGCAGAAAGCAGAAAAATGACATGCCCGGATGAGTATAGTGTTTTGGAAACTTTTCGTTTTGATATGATTTCAAACTTACAGAAAATTTGCAAGAATGGTGACATGGTTTGGCTCTGTGTCCCCACTCAAATCTTACCTTGAATTGTAATAATCCCCACATGTCAAAGGTGGGAACAGGTGGAGGTAATTGAATCATGGTGGTGATTTCCCCCATGCTGGTCTTGTGATAGTGAGTGAGTTCTCACGAGATCTGATGGTTTTATAAGCATCTTGCATTTCCCCTGCTGGCTCTCATTCTCTCTCCTGCCACCCAGTGAAGAGGTGCCTTCTGCCATGATTGTAAGTTTCCTGAGGCCTCCCCAGCCATGTGGACCTGTGAGTATTGTTTGTCCCAATACTGGTGATGTTAGCTTTGATCACTTGCTTAAGGTGATGTTCCCCAAGTCTCTCCTCTGTAAAGTGACTAATTTTCCCTTCGTAATTAATGAGTCATTCCTGAGGAGTTTCTTTGAGACTATGTAAATATCCTGTTGCTCATCAAACTTTTACTAGTTTTAGCACACATTGGTGAATTTCTAAATACGTCACTTCTATGTTTATTATTTGGAATTCAACTATAAGGAAGAGCTTTCCTTCCTTCCATTCATTGTGTTAAAAAGAGATCACAGGAAAGTAAAAATAAAACAAGGAGATCAGTTAGTGGGTTGTTGAAGTATGCCACAGGATAGGTAATAATAGCTTCTGCCAATGTGTGTTGGCAGAAGATGGAGATAAATGGATAGATTCAGCCTATGTTTTAAGGTGAACTTGAGAGTTTTGCCAATGGTTTGGGTGTGAGGGTGATGCAAAGAAAGTTATCAAAGATAATTTCTAGATTTTTGTCATAAGCAAATGGTACCATTTAATGGCTCCAATTGGTGGTACCATGATGGTGCCACATATTGAGATAGGCAAGACTGGTGGAGAAACTTTGGGAGGGAAAATAAAAAATTTTGATTGGCCATAGGTTTGAAATACTTGCTTAACATCCATGCAGCAGTGCCAAGGAGTTCAAATAGCTGGTGCAAGGGAGAGGGAGTGACTGGTATACACAAAGTATTTAAAGCTGTAACACTGAGTGAGACTACTTAGAGAATGAGTGCAGACAAAGAAAAAGTCAGAGCACAAATCCTGATCTACTTTAAGAATTAGAAGTCAGGAAAATGAAGCAAATTTGGCAAAAGGGCTGGACAAGAGGCAATTAGCAAGGAGGAAGCAGAACCAGGAGAGTGTGTTACTGGGTAGGAGAAGAAAGGATTTTAAAAGGAGGGAGTGGCAAATGCTGCTGACTTCTGCTGAGAGCTCAAGTGTGATGAGGACAGGTATTGCAGGTTGGACTCTGCAGCATAAAGAGCAGGGGGGCTAGAACTCAGGAGAAGTGGGTTGAGGGGAGAATGTGAGATGAGGAAGTGGAGGCAGTGATAATAATCAAGGACTTCAGGAAGCTTTGCTGTGACGGAGAGCAAAGTAAAATGGTGGGAGCTGGGCAGGAATACACGGTCAAGAGGGTTAATCTTTTTTCTTTCTGTTATTTAATATGGGAGGTAAAAGATCATACTATCTGGCAGAGAAAGTAAAATGGATGATGCTGAAGAGAAGAAAGAGAGAAAAAAGTCCCTGGGAAGGACGATGGGAGCTGAAAGGTGGTTGGTTTTTGGAGCATGGGACCCTTGATCCTTAGTGATAAGAAAAAGTCATCAGGTCCGTAGGGTGGTGGTGAGGATGCAACATGATGAGGGAGGTCTTTTTGGTTATTTCAGGTTTTTTGATGAAGTGTGAGGCAAGGTCACCAGCTAGAATTGGAGTGGGGACAATGTGAAGAGAGATGTGAAATAGTTACCTTGAAGAATGAAAGAGTTAAGAGATGTGGAGAGTGTGTAGGACTATAAGGCAACACTGAAGGCCAGTCTGAGATTTGTGGCCATGAATTAGTGAAACTTGTCAGGAAGTTGGGTTAAAAGAAAGTTAAAAATAGCATGTGTGTCTCACACCATTGTTTTCAAAGCACTTCATTTATTTATTTATGTATTTATTTATTTATTTATTTAGATGGTGTCTCACTCTGTAGTCCAGGCTGGAGTGCAATGGTGCAATCGTGACTCACTGCAACCTCTGCCTCCCAGGTTCAAGAGATTCTCCTGCTTCAGCCTCCCAAGTAGCTCCGATTACATGCAGCCGCCACCAAGCCTGGTTAATTCTTTTTTGTATTTTTAGTAGAGGCGGGGTTTCACCATGTTGGCTGGGCTAATCTCGAACTCCTGACCTCAAGTGATCTGCCTGCCTCAGCCTCCCAAAGTGCTGGGATTACAGGTGTGAGCCACCGTGCCTGGCCTCAAAGCACTTCTGACATGCACTAGCTTGTTTACTCATCTCTATAAACTCCCCAGGTGTGTGAATGTACCTCCCCTTTATAGATGTGCAAACTACAGCTTAAAGGGATTATGTTTCCAGTCTGAGCCACATGAAACATCTGACTCCAAAACCTGTGCTCTTTCCATCATACCAGCAGCTGTGGAAGTGACTTTGCGACAAATATGATCACAGAAACAAAGTATAACTCAGATCCACTGCTGTTTTTAAATGATTTGATAGGCTGGGAGTGGTGGCTCACTCCTGTAATCCCAGGACTTTGGGAGACCTAGGTGGGTGGATCACTTGAGACCAGGAGTTCAAGACCAGCCTGGCCAACATGGTGAAACCCCATCTCTACTAAAAATATAAAAAATTAGCCAGGCGTGATGGCAGGTGCCTGTAATCCCATCTTCTTGGGAGACCGAGGCAGAAGAATCGTTTGAATCCGGGAGGTGGAGGTTGCAGTGAGCCAAGATTGTACCATTGTATTCCAGCCTGGGTGACAAGAGTGAAACTCTGTCTCAAACAAAGAAAAAAAAAAAAAAAAAGAAAGAAAAGAAAAGGATTTCATAGACGAGGGTATAACAGAATGTGGCTGGAGGGTTTATTGCTGGTGATTCATGATAAGATAATTGTTACAAAGATTCTTACAACATGTCTTAGAGAAAAATATGGTTGACAAATATGGATAATAAATGGTGCTAACAGAGCACAGTGGTTAAGAGGGTGGACTTTGGCATCAGCCACATGTAGGTTCAAAGCCTGGCTCTACCAATTACTGGCTTTGGGACTTTGAGCAAGTAATTTAACTCAGTTTACTCATCTGTAAAATGGTCATAATAACAGTACCTTCTCCCACTGAGTTGTAGTGGGGATTAAATAAAATAATTCACATAAAGAATAGAGCATAGTTATTGGTATACAGTTAGAATTCTTTAAAGCTGTACCATTATTACTACTAGTGAAAACCAAAAATGCAGTGTGAAGATGGGTTGCCATAAATTGCACCAACAGGTATTGTGAATTCTAATTATTTTTCAAAGGTGGGTTGATGAAGGAATTAACACAGTACTCCCTGGTGGTTTTTTTTTTTTTTTTTTGAGGCAGGGTCTCACTGTGTCACCTAGGCTAAAGTACAGTTGTGTAGTGATCACAGCTCACTGTAACCTTGGACTCCTGGGCTCAAGTGAACCTCCTGACTCAGCCTCCTGAATAGCTAGAACTACAAATGTGTGTTACCACTCCTGGCAATTTTTTTTTTTTTTTTTTTTTTTTGTAGAGACAAGGTTTTGCTATACTTGCTTGGGTTGTTCTTGAACTCCCAGTCTCAAGCAATCTTCCTGCCTCAGCTTCCCAAAGCTCTAGAATTACAGGCATGAGCCACCATGTCTGGTTTCCATGTATTACTATACCAGTATTAATAAGTCACTCCTAAGATTTTTTAGCAATAACTTCTACTGATTACATTAGAATAGAAGCTTTATTGACAAGCCAACAGATTTGTCCCATGAAACAAACATTTTGCTACTGGATAAAACAAAAAAGAAAAACCCTCCAGATATTTATATATATTTATTTTATGCACATAAATGTCTCATTTAAAACCTATTCAGGAAATATAAGCAAGTGTGTAACTCTGACAGAGAAGCTACAGATAGTGTAAAAAAAAAATAAAATTCAGAGGAAAATATGCAGTGGGTCAGCAATGTGAGGGATTCTCATCTTACCATATGAATACTTTACATTGTGAGGGATGCAACACACTATAGCAACCTTTCAAAAGGTGAAGAGTCAGCTGCCTGCCTATCATCAAGAGAGCTCTGCTCTGCCATATGTGATTATGTTGGGCTTAGCTCATGGGCCCTATACTAGCATATGAATTTCTATCATGGTCATCTGAGTTAGTAAAATAAGATAATAATGCAGCAATTCTGATATTTTTGGTCCCTGCCCAGAAATATCAGAATTCAACACAGGTTGAATGAGGCTAATCCAGACCACGTGTTGTGCAAAATTAAAGTAGAAACCTGTATAATTTACAGTAGAAGGTTGTATATAAATTCTGTGTTTTATGAAGCTTGATAACTTTTTGTAATTATGTGCAATAATTCTGTCGAGTTAAAATAGTACAGCTATGCCAGGCTGCACATAAAGCTATTGTACCTTTCCAACCCAACTCTTGGAGGACTTAGTTATGTAGAAGACTGAGTTTTCTGAGCTTGGGTCCCTGTTAGGGAGGGCTCCATTGTAGTTCTCCTTTGGTACATAGATACCTGGGGAGCTTTGAAACTTTGTAATGCCCTGCCCTCACTGGAGGTGTGTGAAGCTAAAAGCTCTGGTGTTAGAGCCCAGGTGTGGGTGTGTTTAAAAGATTCCACTGTGATTATGATGCACATGTGCACACTAAAGGTCAAGAATTGCATCTAAAGCAAATCTCTCAGATTTCATAAACTGCTATATAAATATATGTGTATATATACACATTCATAGATATATATTCATTTTCACTAAAATATTTAGGATTAGCTAATGTCTACAAAGCTAATGCTCTTGAGAGTGTGATTAGGAAGTCAAAGTGACTGAATTTTTCTGCTAGGTCAGCAAGGTATTTCAGAAGTTTATCACAAAACTCTTTATCAGATAAGAATGTTTTCAGCAGTAAGCAACAGAAAGCCCATCTGAGTCACTGAAATAGATAGAAAGGTATTTTTTCTTATAAAACTAAAAAGTCTGGGCCAGGCACAGTAGCTCACACCTGCAATCCCAGCACTTGGGAGGCCAAGGCGGACGGATCATCTGTGGTCAGGAGTTTGAGACCAGCCTGGCCAACGTGGTGAAACCCCATCTCTACTAAAAATACAAAAATTAGCTGGGTGTGGTGGTGGGTGCCTGTAATCCTAGCTGCTTGGGAGGCTGAGGCAGGAGAATCACTTGAACCTGGGAGGCAGAGGTTGCAGTGAGCCAAGATTATGCCACTGCACTCCAGCCTGGGTGATGGAGCAAGACTCTATCTCAAAAAACAAAACAAAAAACAAAAGTCTGAAAGTAGGCAGCTCAAGGCTGATGCAACAGCTCAACGATGTTGAGAAGAACTTAAGATGTTTTTTCGTTCTCTTGTGACATCCTAACCATGTTAGCTCATGACTTCATGGGTACAACGTGGCCGTGTTAGCTCCATCCATCATGCCCCCATTCATGGCAGGAGGAAGGAAAGGAAAAGTTGTACTGGCCATGTTTTTATCAAGAAAGAAGCTCTTTGCCCATATCTTTTTGGCCAGAACTATATCTTATGGCAATCTTTTGCTGGAAAAGTGGCTATTTAGCTTCTCTTGTCCCCACAGTGGAAAAGAAACTAAAAGGAATGAGGGTTAGGAATGGCCAGCCCACACTGATGATCACATTTTGTAGGTCTTTCTGCCTAATCTATTAACTTGCTTCTCTGGCACTGGGGAAGCATCTGAATATACCTTCCCAGATCATTTCATTTTTCTTACTTTCATTACTGTCATTATTTTTATTTAAAATGACAACAGAAGCTACAACTACCATTTATTGACTACCTACAGTGTACCTGGCATTATATTAGCTGACTTTTCTACCTTGCTTTCAATACAGTTACAGTAATCCCCACTGCAAGATGAAGATCACTGTCCTTATTTCACAGATAGGAAACTGAGGCTTAGAGACGGTAAATGATTTGCCCAGGACTATATATGAGGAAATGACAGAGCTAGAATTTGAACTTGAGTTTACATGGCTTTAAAGCCTATGCTCTTCCCAACAGAGTCACTGCCTCTGTACCTCCAACAAAAATAGCCTGGAGTAATCTACACACGAAAGAATATACATTTTTCATAATCTCTACATGTCATTTTTATAGAGGCTTCAAGTATTACTCACTTGCTGCTCCCTTACAACTCCCTGAAGTCATTTAAGAGAAAAAGTGTCATCCTGATTTGAAGATACCACCCGAGTGCTGTCTGGAACTGAGTGGAGGCAGCCAGTTCACCCTGGGACTCTCCACTGGCCCCTGAGTACAGCAGTCCCTTGTGTTCTTGTGTGTCTACAGGATGACGCATTGCTTGGCAGGTTCTTGTTCATCTTTCCAGGAACTCAGTGAGGTATCTGGGAAATATGGGAGGCACACAGTTTCAAAAGTGAAAGTGCTATGGTCATATTACTTCTACAGAAAGTGGCTTTACAGTGGCATGGTGAAGCCCAGGTTCCTGGGGCAGGCCCAAACTGGACAATGGTAAAATGAGCAGGGAGCAGCGTGTGGCAAATTGGCAGCCCTGGGTTCCATGCTTCTGAGCTGGCACAGGGAGTGGACCTATGTGAGGCAGAGGGGGCCGGCTTGCTGAAGTCTGATCCTTGGGTGCTGTGCCAAGGGGCAGCACACAGAACCTCTGGTAGCTCCTCAGATGGAACTTTCTGTAGAGAGAGAGCCAGTTGCACTTGGGAGTCTTTCCTTCTGCTCCAGAAAACCTATGGTGATATTTTTCTACTGGGTTTATAAAACCAAGATCCCCTAGCTTTACAGACCAACCTCTCATGACCTTGGGATTCTCCAAAATGCTTTTGAAGTCTTTGCTGTATGATCCCTTGAACAGGCAGAGGCCACCTGTGGGTGGAGGCAGCCTCTGAGGGATCTGTTTCAAACCATGGAAGGGAAGCCCAGGTAAATATAACAAGATCTGCAGGCTAGTCAGTGCTTAGCATTCTCTTGAGATTCAAAGGCAAATCAGAAGACATTTTCCTAATTTTGACTCCTGCTAATCCTCAGTGTTGCTTGTGATTGTGTGCATTAATTGTTTACTCTCAGGAGGCAGACCATCATGGGTGACCCAGCAGGGACAATGCATCTTCTGTTTACCAACAAGCTCCCAGGAACCTCTGGCTCCCTTAGGTTGGTGTGAGCCAGAATGGGACTCTCTTTCAGGTTTGGATGGCTTTGGGCAGGTGGCCCCCATAAAAATGCCCTGGGGACTTGGAGCCATAAACATGCACACACTCTTCTTTTGACCATGGCAAACAAAGAACATCCTTTAGTTCCACTCTGTCTCCACCTTACCTGCAGCATTTTTCTCCACCAGCAAGGAGTTCCACATGTCAAGACTTTAGTGTCTGCTGCCTGCAAATCCTGTAAAGTGAGAAGTGCAGGGGAGAGATTTCTGAACTCAGAGGTCAGCCTAGAGCTCTGCCATGACCTCACAGCCATAGTAAACTACATGAAACTCCAGAAGAGTCTCACATCATTTGCTTCTAATAACGGGGCTCTGACATTTCTAAGTTCATCAGTTTATAAATATCACTTCTCTCCTTTTCAAAGGTTAACAATTCAGATAAGGTTGTAAATATCTGAGGGTCCTCTGAGCTTGTCCTCCAGACTCAAAATTCTTTCAGGCTTTTCTTGCAAAGCAGTAGAGGACTTGGGGTTTATCAAATTTTCCATTCCTATATTTGTTTCCCTTACAAGGAAGTAACCTGAATCGCATAGCTTTTGCCATTATGTCATCCAATATGTCTCATGCCTTATTCCCTCTCAAGCCCTTAATTCTCTGTGACTTTTTGCTCTTTCAAGGAGAAAATCCTTAGGGTAGGGATGAGAAAGGAGTTCACTTGTCCTACAAATGGACCACCCTGCCCCAGGAGGCAGAAACAGCCTGTCAGTTGGGGATGTGGTACATCATTTTCAGTCATTCTGAGTCAATATGCATTCAGCAAGTTTCCTTATGATATCACCATTTCTATCCTCTTGTCTTCAGCAGTTCAGCAGGAAATTAGCAGCACGCCGCCTTCCCACAAATGTGGCAGGATTGCGGGGTGAGGGTGGGGGGCGAGGTGTCTGGTTTACCACAGACTTCCAACAGGGGAGTCACCTGAACAGTTTAGTTTGAGTACAACTTAAAAAAAAAAAAAGCAAGCTATAAAGTCACTGCAGGCACTCTAGCGGTAAGAACAGAGGGTCCCTAAATCCCTCTAGTGGAAGATACATTTGGAGATGTCTTTCTAGCTCAGGATAACTCCTTCTTCTCTGGGAATGGCTTTCACCTTTCCACTCCATCCAGAAACCATGCTTGCTTCATGGGACTCTGCCTTCCCTAGTGACAGTTGATTGGACCAGAGGTGGACACCTGGGGGTTTCCAAGTCAGTCTCTGTGGTGACCAGAAGTCTTTCCTCAAGTCTTACCTTCTCCCTGGGGTTTACTCTGCCCATGTTTAAAAGTGCATCCTGCCCACAGCACCCCTACCTCCTGCTCTGGATCCCCTCTCACTCCACTCCATCCTTCTTTCTCTACAACCCTTATCATCTAACAAGCTATATGTGCTCATTGATTACACTCATGGTCTACCTCTCCTACTAGAATGTAGCATTGTTCCTGATGCAGCCCAAGCACCCACACCAGTGCCTGCCACTACAATATACAAAAAGTAGTAGTATCCCAGCACTTTGGGAGGCTGAGGTAGGCAGATCACCTGAGGTTGGGAGTTTGAGACCAGCATGGAGAAACCCTGTCTCTACTAAAAATACAAAATTAGCTGGGCATGGTGGCTCATGCCTGTAATCCCAGCTACTCGGGAGGCTGAGGCAGGAGAATCACTTGAACCTGGGAGGCGGAGGTTGTGGTGAGCCAAGATCGTGCCATTGCACTCCAGCCTTGGCAACAAGAGTGAAACCTCGTCTCAAAAAAAAAAAAAAAAAAAAAAAAAAAAGTAGTACTTGAATAAATGAATTGGA
This sequence comes from Piliocolobus tephrosceles, assembly GCF_002776525.5. NCBI lineage: Eukaryota > Metazoa > Chordata > Mammalia > Primates > Cercopithecidae > Piliocolobus > Piliocolobus tephrosceles. The sequence continues at coordinate 81,844,904 of NC_045438.1, read as the reverse complement.
GTTAGAGTGGTCATATCCTATTCTATGGTTCAGAGGCCAACAGGAGAGCAGAGCCTTCTCCCAGAGATCCAATCCTTTCTTAAGTCCAGGCTTCCCTCCTGCCGTTATATTTCATGAGTTCTTGTAGTAAATTGTTTCCTTTTACCCCTTAAGCTAGCTGTAGTTGGTTTCTATGACTAGCAACAAAGGGGCTTGCCTGAGTAAACAGACAGACAAAAATCCCAGGCTTCCTAGAACTTACATTCTAGTGGAGACAAGTTTGAGAAACACTAAGGGGACCAACGTGGCAGGAGTCCAGTAAACAAGAGAAAAAAGTAGTGGGAGGACCAGGAAGCAAATGAGCAGAGTGGAGCCCTGTAGATACTTGAAGGACTTTGCCTTTTGGCCTGAGTAAGATAGAAAGCCACTGCAGGTTTTGAGCGGTTTTGTATTTTAAAAGGGTCTGGCTGGCTTTTGTAAGAGCTCAGCCTAAGGATTGTAGTGGGCACAGTGGAAGCAGAAATTCCAGTAAGGAGCCCCTGCAATAATCCAGGAAACAGGAGGTGGCCCTGAACAGGGTGGCGGCTGAGGAGAGGGCTGAGAAGTGGCCCAATTCTTCATACAGAAGGCAGAGCTAACACCTCCAACACCTGAGGCCCCATTCTCTGGAACAGTAGAGTTTGCATTTTGCTGTGTTGGAACAGCTGGGCTTTTGGTCCACTGTATCCTGCCAAATCCCCAGTCCATGCCCTCCCCATCCCCCAGCCATGGCCTCTCCTTCCACTTGGTGAGGCTGAGCACACACCACTAAGTAAAATCCTGTACAAGGCTGCACATCCCTTTCCACTTTGAGTCCTCTTGTGGGCTGTTTGCTGTTAGACTTTTCATCCTTTGGATGTGCAAGGGTGAAATAGACCCTGAGTAGCAGATTTGGATCTGGTCCTGTGCTTGGCTCTGATTCAGTCCTCAGTTTTCTCATCTGAAATGAGAGGCCTGATCTCCAGGATCACTCATGGTCCCTTTGAGCTCTCATAGGCTATAATTCTGAGGATCTGAGGACTGAGTGAGTCTATCACTGAACCCAGGTAAACCAAAGGTTGCATCCTTGGTCATAAAATAAGTAATAAATCACTGCAGTGGTTCCTGGAGTGATTCAAGGAGCTCTGCCTTGCCTGGGACCCACAGCTACTAGCCATGAAAATGGTCTGTGATATATTATTAGCTGGAAGGAAGACAGGTTACAGAAATGGAGGCTTATATTACATTTATGTAAACAAACAAAATAAGGTACATGAAATACTCCTAGTTTTAGCAAAGGTCCTCTCTGCAAAGCAAAGTTATAGACTTAATGTTTTTCCTTGAAATTTTCTGTATTTTCCAAATCTTTTAATATGATTTAATAGATGCATGTATATATGCATAAGTTACATACATTCATACTGTGGTCTTTATTTGTTTTCCTCTTTTGATTGTTCCCTCCTGCCCCTTTTCAATTCTACACCTTCAATATCCATACCCCTACCCAGTCCCCACTGTGATAGCCCAGAAAGCCATTGTCTACAATGAACATCAGTATACTTTGGCAGTCACACAGCAATCGATCATTAATTCATTTATTTTAAAAAATGACAGCAAGTCACAGCCTCAAAGCCTTCACCTAACGTGGGAATCATCCTGGCTCTGACCTGTTTTTGATGGGGAAAGGAGCAGATGACCAAACCTGAGACAAGAGCATGGGGAGATTTCTGTTTCTTGTTTCCTGTATGAGAGTGAAAAACCCTAGGAATAGGCCAGGCACAGTGGCTCATGCCTGTAATACCAACACTTTGGGAAGCTGAGGCCAGAGGATCACTTGAGGTCAGGAGTTTGAGACCAGCCTGGCCAGCATGGTGAAATCCTGTTTCTGAAAAATAAAAAAAATTAGCTGGGCCTAGTGGTGCATGCCTGTAATCCCAGCTACTAGGGAGGCTGAGGCAAGAGAATTGCTTGAACCTAAGAGGCAGAGGTTGCAGTGAGCTGAGATGGCACTACTGCACTTCAGCCTGCGCAACAGATCAAGACCCTGCCCCCAAAACAAACCAAAACAAAACCCCTGGGAATAATAAATTGGCTCCTGTTTGTAACATAAGCAGACAACTGTGAAAGTGAGTAGCTTTAGGCTTTCCTATCAGCCTTTGACTCAGGACAAATGACCACGGGACATGCAGTTTCTTAACATATAGTTTTGCTAAGGAACTAGGAAGGCCACATGTGTGAGAGTGGGACTGAGGGGTTGGGTGGTAGCATGCCATTTCCTGAGACACGCTGCCCTATAACTTTATTATAGAAACTGCGAAATGGTTAGGAGATACCCAATTGGTCAGCCACTCTAGTCTAAAAAGTCAAGCTAGGTGGCAGGCAAGCCTTCCCCAGCCAGGAACAGGATGTGTGGGAGGCCCCATGTGACTGGGCAGGATGTTCACTGGGTCATTTCCTGCCCAGGAGCGTTACCTTGATGAAACTTGATGAGATGAAAGAGCACTAAACTCAGGGTTATCCCAGTTCTCTGAATCTGCTCTAGAACACATATTTTTATATGTGCATATATTCACATGTATGTGTCTGTGTCTATTTTTTTCCTTCTTCCTTTCACGTCTCTGACTAGGACTTTGCTGGTAGTGAGAAGAAATGCTTGTGTCCACTGAAAGGCAGGAACATTGCACGTGACAGCTGCTGGTGCCCAGAAACAGGTCCCCAGGAAAAGGTGCGGGCAGCAGGGACAGACAAGCTGAAGGCCTTGAAATTCCACAGTCCACCAGGAGGAAGTAGATAGAAACACAGATCGTAGCCATGAGGGACCCCAGAGGACATTCATTCTAGCCCCTCTCTTTGCAGGTGAGGGAATATACCCAGAGATGTTAGAGAAGTCCCACTCTTCAGTAGCTCAATGACCACAGATTAGACCTACGTATGTCTGCCTGCTTCAGCGAGAAGTGAAGGTTTTTATTAAGAAGAGAGGAATTAAGAAGACATATATTCTTCTGTCATAAGAAAACTTTTTTTTTTTTTTGAGACAGAGTCTTGTTCTGTCATCCAGGCTGGAGTGCAGTAGAGTGATCTTGGCTCGCTGCAGCCTCTGCCTCCTGAGTTCAAGTGATTCTCCTGCCTCAGCCTCCCGAGTAGCTGGGATTACAGGCATGCACCACCATGCCTAGCTAAGTTTTATATTTTTATTAGAGATGGGGTTTCACCATGTTGGCCAGTCTGGTCTTGAACTCCTGACCTCAGGTAATCTGCCCGCCTTGGCCTTCCAAAGTGCTGGGATTACAGGCATGAGCCACTGTACCCGGTCCCAAATTTTATTGATTTCCTGAAGGCAAACTCAAATTGTTATGAATCCCTTTTCCTTTTCTGAACTGAAAAGTAAATTGTTCTTCGTCTTTCTGTGGGTGAGGAAAGGTTGAATGTGTTTACACATAGGCTGTGCAAGATAAATCGCGGGTGGATCTTATCTTTAGAGTCTTCTGAGTGGAGTTAGAACTTTATCTTGTGGTTTGGATTTTTCATTCTTGGTAACTTAGTATTATTTTGGGAAAACCTAAGGAAGTGGATGGGCCTGAAAAGTAATCTTTCCAAACACCTTGATTTGGAGACATGCATGCCCCAAAGCTGGGATTCTTGGCAACAATGTACCAGGGGCACACTGTTACCAGCCAGGAGTCTCTCTCCTGCAGGTTAAAAAATACAACAGAGGATTTCCTCCCTTTTCTGAAAGCCCACTGGGTCAATAGATCCTGGGTTAACAGTTTTGAAATATTTGTATATCAGAAAATCTCCTTAATTTGCACTTCTCAAAGAAAACCTGAGAGAATTGATTGAAAAGAAAAGTAGAAATATGAAATTCTAAAAAATAAGAATAAGGCAGTTAACAGAATCTTGTAATTAATCTACCCAACTTCTAGTACATAAGAATTAATATTTAGCACAGTTTCATTGAAGAGATTTGGTATCAATTGTTTGAAGTACAGGTACCGTTAAACAGTGCTAAACTACCTCTCTACTCTTACTAATTAAAAAAACTATCAAGTTGTTAGTAAGATGTTTTATTCCTAGAGATGGACCTGTGAAGTAGAATGATCACAGACTCCACATCCGATTCAAAGTGTTTGAGAAATATTTTCTGGAGAACCTTCACATGATCTCTACATTCTGAGATGTCCTTGCTTTTCAAATAGTAGTAAACAGATAATATTTGTTTTTTGTTTTTCAATTACAGGTATTAGTCAGGGTTCTCTAGAGGGACAGAACTAATAGGATAGATGTATATATGAAAGGGAGTTTATTAAGGAGTATTGACTCACACGGCACAAGATGAAGTCTCACAATAGGCTGTCTGCAAGATGAGGAGCAAGGAAGCCAGTCCAAGTCCCAAAACCTCAAAAGTAGGGAAGTCTACAGTACAGCCTTCAGTCTGTGGTCAAAGGCCCGAGAGCCCCTGGCAAACCACTGGTGTAAGTCCAAGAGTCCAAAACTGAAGAACCTGGAGTCCGATGTTCGAGGGCAGCAAGCATCCAGCACCGGAGAAAGATGAAGGCTGGAAGACTCAGCAAGTCTGCCCTTCCATCTTCTCTTGCCAACTTTATTCTAGCTGAGCTGGCAGCTGATTAGATGGTGCCCACCCAGATTGAGGGTGGGTCTCTGCCTCTTCCAGTCACTGACTCACATGTTAATCTCCTCTGGCAGCCCGCTCACAGACACACCCAGGAAAAATACTTTGCATCTTTCAATCAAGTTGACACTCAGTATTAACCATCACAAGGTCCTCTTGGAAAATAAATCATGGATGGAATAATAAAGGAAACCACACTTTTGAGCTATCCCTTGGTCTTAGTTGTCACCTGGCTGTAGAAATGTAGGCGGGGCAGTATACTCCCATGAGTCAGATAAGAAAATGGTAAATTTGGATGCTTCATACGCAAAAGCAGTATCTTCATCAATCCCTCCATGGGCAGGAGAGTCACTGCATTGCTTCTGCCCAGAGTCATTCTCCCTCCTCTCCACTCTTGAGTTCCCTGTGACCCATCACATCCACTGGTGGGGATGGGAGCAGGGAGTCTGTGACTGCACACACCCCTTATCTCAGTGGAAGTCAAATGACCCTAAGAAGTATCATCTCCTCAGCATTGTCTCCATTATCACCCTTGTCTAAATACGGTATCCTGTGTTTGAACATTGTTTTAAAAAGGATTTGCTCTAGAAGACATACTGGCCTTTTTAGAAAACAGCTTCTGGCATGCACCAAGACATTTTGTGACTCTCAGCTCTTTGAGAAGGCAGTGTGTCTCAGAAAGCCAGCGGTAAAAGCGATGGTTGCTAAGGGAACAATTGAATTGCTGACACTGAGACATGTAATGTGACTGAAAACTCTTTTTTCTTCTCCTGCCACATGGAAAAGCAAGCAGATGAGTCAGAGGTAATGGTGGACTGTCCTTTCAGGCTGTTATGAAAGCTGAAAGGACCTAATAGCCTCTTAGCCTAAAGGGGAAGAGCCTCATGGTAGTTAAAATTGACAAAAGCTGCTTGGGAGTTGTGGATAAGTTAGTGAAGGCTGGGGCTGAAACTGTGACTCAGAGTGAGTTGAAAAGAAGAGAAGCCACCTACGAGCGAGACTGACATTTGACCATAGCTGATAACAAAATGCAGAAATCACTACCTAGTCATATAGAGATATATATATCTTTGAACACCATCTCCTAAATACTTTGAAATATTGTTTAATTGTTAGATTCATTCACTCATCTACCATTCAATTGCCATTTGGGGGGAGTCTTCTTTTTTGAACACCTTTTTTTGAGGTATAATTTACCTACCTTAAAATTAATCCCTGTAGCTGTATAGTTGAATGATTTTGGGGGGTAACTTTAGAGTTCTGCATTCCCCCAGTCCCGTTTTGGAACATCTCATCTCACTAAAACGTTCCCCTTTGCCATTCACAGTCAATCCTTCCTCTTAGCCCCTAGCAACTACTGATGTGCTTTCTAGTTCTATAGATTTGTATTTTCTAGAAATTTTATCTAAATGGAATCACATGATCTACAGTCTTTTGTGTCGGGCTTATTTCATTTTGCGTAATGTTTTTGAGGTTCATCCATGTACCGTGTATTGGTAGCTTATTCTTTTAATGCTGAATAATATTTCATTGTGTGGATATATCCCACTTTGTATGTCCATTCACCAGTAGATGGACATTTGGGTTGTTTTCAGTTTAGAGCAATTATGAATAATGCTCATATGAACATTTATGTACAAGTTTTTGTGTAGACATGTTTTCATTTCTTGTGGGTACATAGCTAGGAGTACAATTACTGGGTCATATGTAAGTATATACTTAACTTTTTAAGAAACTGCCAAACTGTTTTCCAAAGTGGTTTTACCATTTGCATTCCCATCAGCAGTATGTGAGAGTTCCGGTTCCTCCACATCCTCTATGTTTGGCATTGTCAGTCTTTTTGATTACAGCCATTCTAATGAGTGTATAGTAGTATCTCATTGCAATTTTCTATTACATAATTCAATTGAATTTCATAACTGTAATGACTAATGGTGTTGGTTATCTTTTCATGTCCTAAATGTTTCTTATTAAGAAAAATATTTGAAATAATACAATTTTGAAGGGAAAATCTGAAAACCATAAAGCACATGTCTAAATATTCTCCATCAGAATTTACAGAACAGTGTTTCTCAATGCAAACTATGTGCATTAGAATTACCCAGAGTATTTGCTAAACATGCAAATCTCCCCCAGCTTACAGAACCAATACCTGGGGTAGGGGCTCCAGAGCCCACATTTTTATTTTTTAATTTTTTGTAGAGATGGGGTCTCACTTGTTGTGCAGGCTGGTCTTGAACTCCTGGGCTCAAATGATCTTCCCACCATGGCCTCCCAAAGTTCTGGGATTACAGGCATGAATCACCACACCCATCCAGAGCCCACACTCTTACTACTTCCATCACTGATGGGGTGATTCTTATGCACACTGGAGTTTGTGAGTCACCTCCCTAAACCCAAGGCACTTTTGCTAGCTTGGTGACCATTGCACGACTGCAGGTTCAAGAATCACTGTCTCAGAGATAAGTAACCCTCTAAGACAGGGGTCCCCAACCCCGGGCCGTGATGGTGGTGAGTGGCAGGTGAGCATTACCACCTGAGCTCTGCCTCCTGCCAGATCAGCACCAGCAATCATTTCTCATAGGAGTGAGAACCCTAATGTGAACTGTGCATACAAGGGATCTAGATTGCACACTCCTTATGAGAATCTAATACCTGATGATTTGAAGTGGATGATTTTCATCTGGAAACCATCTCCTTCTCCACACCCCATATGTGGAAAAATGGTCTTCCATGAAACTGGTCCCTGGTGCCAAAAAGGTTGGTGTCCAATGCTATAAAAGATACCTTTGCCCCAAGCATCATGAACTCAATGTGTAAACCTTCAGGGAAAACAATTTTTCTGACTCTAGGACAAAATGGAATTCATCAGACACAATGTATGTAATCCTTGTGCCCTGGAAGTATACAAAGAAATGCAACAACTTTGTTCTTCCCTCCCTTCTCAGTGGACTGGAGGAACACAGACCATAGAATGAATGTATGTAGGCTAAGTGCCCCGAGTTCAAATATGAAAACACAGTCTCAACCAAAATCATGAAAACACTAGTCATTTTTGAAAAGATAACACTGTTTTCAGTAGTATTCCAAGAAGCAAGGTTTTAACTTTATCATCGGATCCACTAAAAATTTATCAGTCAATGGCTTCAGTCCTTTCTCTGCAGGACTGTGGGTCTAGTGGCCCAAGCTGGACGAAAGCATCTTAATCATGTCACCAGCTCCACAGATATTTATCTGTTAAGGTTGGCTGACCTAACTGATTTAAAAACTACTCTTAGACTCAGAGTTCATTATGATCAGTAGGTCATGCTTTATGCATAAGTTTGTAAGCGCTATTGCTGTAACACACACAATAAGAACAAAAATCCAAAATGCCATGACCACTACAGGCTTTGGGAGGAGATTTTACTTTGAAATGTAGGGTTGGGGGCTTAAAGGGAAACATTCTTTGTACCTCATGATGATGGCTCCAAGGAGAAAGTGTTAATAAAACCAGAAAAAAAGGGTTCAAAACAGCTTGAAGTGGGGTTGGGGCTGGTGGCCTGGAATCTTACCAAGACGCTGCTTTTCTTTCCATAAGAAGTCAGGCTAAAAAGAAATCTTCCCATTTGTACTTCAAGTGAGTTTTAAATACATTAGGAAAAAATACATATACACACAACAAACCTCCCGCCCAGACACCCTCCCCCTTGCTGGTCCTTCTATTTGGAGGGTCTGTGGGTGGCATCCTGTGCAGCTGATACATCATTGTGTACTCGCCGTATCTTCAGGGACACATAGAATATGCACACGCCGTATCTTCAGGGACACATAGAATATGCACACGCCGTATCTTCAGGGACACATAGAATATGCACACATAGAATATGCACACTCCAATATGGCTACTTGGAGGCATTGTGAAGTAGGATTGCTTTGTAGGAACCCAGAAATGCCAACGTTTATGGAATTACTAGGCACAAATTACTTGGCACTGCAAATTGGAACAATTAGCAAACCTTTGTGATGAAGGAATGCTGAACGTGAAACAACTTGAGAGTAGAATAAAAATGGACCTATTGTTCTTTGACTCAATTAAGTGCACATAATATGTTCAGTCTGCTTTTGCCAAACCATATATTTACCTCTGCTGTTTGAGACTGAGGGTGGGACTACTCCCAAGGCCCATTGGCCCTAGCCCTGGCCCTTACCAACTTGAAATGAAAGGAACAAGCAGTTCCTTCAGATGGATGAGAACTAGCTCCATTGCACAATATCTTGTACACAAGTCGAATGATGCCAATAACATTAGGTTAGTTTTCGTAATGGCCACAGATTTTTATAGAAATCCGTGATAGAGAAGTGGGCCATCTGAAATAATGCCATTTAGTAATGTGACTTTTTCCCCTTTTAGATAAGTCCAAATTACGGACATACTGTTCCCTGTATTTGCCCAGATGGTAAACGAGACATGTTGGTTGGAAGTGAGCTTTAAAATTGGCACATAATTAGAATCTCTGTCCTACTAAAATAAAAATATCGAGTAGCTTGTTAATACTTTAACATTTTCTAACAACCACAAAACCTTCTTCTGGCTTGTCTCCATCTATGTTATATTTAAATGTCACCTGTAGAATTATTGATGACCACCCTCTGTGGGGATGAGTAACCAGTAACGCGAAGCTGCTGTCAGAGCTTGAAAACACTGTAAAGATGATCTTGGCCTCTCTTCCCTTCCTGCAGGTCAGGCGAACCCTTATCTTCTGACTTCTTGTCTAGGCCTCACCCTATGTTATAGGGTCTTAAGTATGTGGAAAAAATGGTATTTGAGAGCTGAGCGAGGCTGCACAGCCTATCCTAGCCTATCATTCAACAGGGACTTTGTTTGGGCATTGCTTTGTTCTATTACCTCTTTCCTTATCTCTCTCTTACGCTCTGCATTTTTTTTTTTCCTTTGAAAGTTATTTTTGCTATAACACAAATATTCTCTTCTATCCCTCAAACTTTTCTAATTCTTGGCAGTCCTCTTGGTATTTATGTTTATAAAGTCATTTCTGTTTCAACTGTGGACTTCTTTCATGTTAAGACTCTCAAAATTAAAAAAAAAATTGGTAAATTTAAAATTTTGAACTCATTTCAGAATTCCTGAAAAGCTGCAAAAATAATACAAAGAATTTCCACATGCTCTTTACCCAGGTTCTCCAATAGTTGATTTCCCTATTTACTCTACCATTTTCTCTCCATGTGTATCTACATTATTAGTTTTTTGTCTGAATGATTTCAAAGTAAGTTACAGCACGATGCTGCTTTACTCGTACATCCTTCAGTGTATCTCACTATGAAAAATATTGCACTTCAGTGCTGAAAAAAGAAAAAGCAGACAAGCAAAAGAAGGTAATTAAAATCCATCTGGAATCCCACCACCCAGAAAGAAACATTTTGCTGTCTATTCTTCCACTTCTTTTCCATGCATATATTCACATTTTTTATACAAATGTGATATTGTACATGCAATCTTGAGCCCTGCTGTTAGAGGCAGCATAGTGGGGTGGAAGAGCTCTGGTTCTGGAGTCACTCTGGGTTCAGATCCGGAGTGTACCACTCACTAGCTGTGTTCGTTTCCACAAACCAGGTGGCTTAAAACAACAGAAATTTAATCTCACAGTTCAGGAGGCCAGAAGTGTAAGATCCAAGTGTTGGCAGAGTTGGTTCCTTTTGGAGGGTCTTAGACTGAGTCTGTCCCCTGCCTGTCTCCTGGCTTCCGATGACTGCCGGCAACCTTTGGCATTCCTTGGCTTGGAAGCACGTGACTCCAATTGCTCTTCCATCTTCACATGGACTTCTGCTCTGTGTCTCTGTGTTTCTCTAGTCGCTCCTTCCTTTCTCATGTAAAGACACCAGTCATTGAGTTTAGGGCCCACCCTAAATCTGTGGCGATTTCATCTCAAGATATTTAACAAATTATATCTGGAAAGATCCCATTTACAAATAAGGTCACGTTCTGGGTTGTGGGTGGATGTGAATTTGGGGGAGGGGAGTCATTGTTTATCTTGCTACCCTGGCTCTGTGTCCATGGAGAAGGAACTTCACTTCTCTCAGTACCTCTAAAAGAGCTTCTCTGAGAACTTGACTTCCTGAGTACGCTAAGTGTCATTTCCCCAGGGTGTTTCAAGGATTAAATGTGATAATAATACACATAAAGCAATTAATAACACCTAGCACATAGTTCGCATTCAGTAAATGCTAGTTATTGACTATGGCAATAATATAATTAACCAGTAGCCTATTGATTATTTAGGAGTTTTTTTCCCCATTTTTGTTATTATAGACAAGCTCCTAGTGGGCACTCTTGTGACTATACTTTTTTTTTTTATATTTATGATTATTTCCTTAACATAAATCTCTAGGAGTGGTTTGCAAAATGTTAAGCCTTTTAATTTAACAATTCTTGGCAAGGCACAGGGGCACGTGCTTATAATCCCAGCACTTTAGGAGGCTAAGGCAGGAGGATCAGTTGAGCCCAGGAGTTTGAGAGCAGCCTGGGCAACATAAGGAGACCCCCGTTTCTACAAAAAATACAAAAATTAGCTGGGTGTGGTGGCTCATCCCTGTAGTCTGAGTTAATCGAGAGGTGGAGGTGGAGGATCACCTGAGGCTGGGAGGCCGGGGCTACACTTCAGCCTGGGTGCCAAAGTGAGACCTTGTCTCCAAACAAGCGAACAAAACATTCCTTTTTGCACTGCATGCTTTGATGATTGGCTTTTGTTGCCCAATGTGTGAAATTATCTTTTGCACAGCAGTCTGGAGATCCATCTTAGATTTCCCCAAATGACCATTCCTAGAAACTCATATTATGCTGAAGGTCTGAGAATGCTAGTGCTTGTTCACCAGCTGATTATCCTGATGGTAACTCACAGAGGCCCGAGAGATGGGACAACGACGTGTCACGGGGAACCAAGGCCAGTCAGGCACAGGAGAGGTGCCTGATCTGAAACAAAGTCACTGGATTTTGCAAAGCAGTTTTGAACACTCAGGTAGACGGTAAACCACAACAACTGTGGCAGGAAAACAGCCCACCACAAATAAAAGCCTAAAACCCCAGCTGACTCTGTTCATGCCTTAATAAGAAATTGCTCAGCAGTTCAAACGCCCTGGTTCAAAGCCCTCCCCACAAGGCGACGAACCTGAGGCCATTGTTCCGGGTAATCCTCAGGCCACGGGTGATTTTGAACAGATTGCACAAGGGCACAGGGTGTTTTAGAGACGCCCTCATCTTTGTCAATCCTGAACACTCCCACTTCCTTCTCCTCAGCCCAGAGGTGCTACGGGATGAGAAAAAGGAAAGGGCTCTAGTGTTCCCAGCTGAAGTCAGAGGACTTTGGTTTCCTTTTTTTTTTTTTTGAGATGGAGTCTTCTCTGTCACCTAGGCTGGAGTGCAGTGGTGTGATCTCGGTTCACTGCACCCTCCACCTCCCAGGTTCAAGCAATTCTCCTGCCTCAGCCTCCTGAGTAAGTAGCTGGGATTACAGGCACCTGATACCACACTGAGCCTTTATGTGTGTGTGTGTGTGTGTGTGTGTGTGTGTGTGTGTGTGTGTACTTTTAGTAGAGTCAGAGTTTTACCATATTGGCCAGACTGGTCTGGAACTCCCGACCTCAGGTGATCTGCTCGTCTCGGCCACCCAAAGTGCTGGGATTACAGGTGTGAGCCACCACAAGTGGCCTGGTTTCCAATTTTAATTTTGCTTTTCATCATATCAGAATGAAGAGAGTTGCATCCAAATGCACCAGCAAACAAGGTCATAAAGTAGATGACAGAACGCACCTGTGCACTAAGGCAGTGGCACATGACAGCAACATTTCCTTCTGCAGCAAATACATGAACCTTTAGTCAGCTTGTTTTGACCACAGTTAGAAAATATTACCAGTGTAGTGACCACAAATGGTATTTGAAAACATCTCGACGGTTTGGAGGGGCCAAAACAAAAAACTATCCACCTCCCACATATTTATACAGCCCAGCCTGTCCTCCACCTCCCACATAAAACTACTTTTCTTTTGTTTGACATTCTTTTTCTGACATAATGTTTGAAATCGTTCAAAAAAGTCATGAACTTGGAGGTGAGTAGGTCTAGCTGAAAATCTATATTTAGCTTTGCAGCAGTCTTGTAAAAACTTGTTTTTATTTTGATTGTTGTGGGTTTGCACCCCTGGAGTTTCATTTTGACTTTTAGGGTTAAGTAAGTTTCAAAATGAAATGCATCCAGTTGTCAAAATTTCCCCCAGGTTTTAAGTTTTAAAACTGAGGTCTCTCTTATTTCATAGGTTTTAACGATTAGTTCCCCCCACCCCCAAATTCCTCTCCTCTCCCTCTGGTACCTTGACAATCTCCTTCCTCCTATAAGTGTAATCCTTTTCTCTTGCCTCCTTATTCCCTTGGGAAACAATAAGTAGCGGCCAGAGGAACACCCTTGTTTTAGGTGTCAAAGAGCTGAGCTCACATTCTTGCTCCTGGGTGGTGAAGGAAACTTGAGGAGATTGCTGCCTCAGTTTCCCCTTTGGAAAAAGGGGATGCAAATAAGAGCTCCCCTCTATTTCTTAAAGGTGCCATGACTGGAAAACCAAGTTGAACTTTACTGAAAATTAAGGAGCAATGTTCCTCCTAAGTACAAACTGTCACGATGGTGAGGGATTCACTACCCAATGACTTCTATAAGTATTCGCAGCCTCAGGCCTTGGCACTGGAAGCTACAAATTGGATTCCTGTTACCCAAGGAAGGTATAGCCTCAGATAGGCAGGCACTCTGATTGGCAAAGAGAAGAATAAATTATTAAGCCAGTCTGCAAAGCCATAATAAGGTGAATGAGCTAATGGCACTCTATACTTCTTCCATTATCACATTGTATTGGGACTTTTTAAATGTCTGTTAAACATGAGGCAAGATGTTTCGTAAACTAAAGCTACATTCGGTTTGTATTCATTCTGTATTGCTGTCGTAACAAGTTACCATAAACGCTGTGACTTTAAGTACACACAAATTCACTATCTTACGGTTCTGGAAGTTGGAATTCCAAGATCAGTTTTACTGGGTCAAAATCAAGATGTTAGCAGGACTTTGCTCCTTGTGGAGGCTCCGGAGGAGTTATCTGTGTCCCAGCCTTTCCCAGGGGCTACAGGCTGCCTGTATTCCTTGGATCGTGGTCCTCAGCTCTCTAACACATATTCCTGCTTCCCTCTCAGAAGAATCTTTGTGATGACATCAGGCGTGCCTAGATAATCCAGGATAATCGTCTCATCTCAAGATCCTTAACACAATCACACTTGCAAAATCCCTTTTGCCACGTAAGCTAACATATTCAGAGGTTCTGGGGATTGGGATATAAACATCTTTGGAGGACTCAATATTCAGCCTAGACAAGCTATAAAAGCAGGGACTTGATCTGCCTTGCTCGCTGTTGATCCTAGTACTTAGCACACACCTTGTTCATAGTAGGCACTTGATTAATGTAAGTAGAATGAATGAAAGAAATAGATTATGTCTGGTTTTGGCAGTTCGGATCATCAGATGCTTATTGTGTACCAACTGTAAGCCACACCCATAGTGGGTGCAGAGCTGTCCTGTAGCATACAGTCTGACTGGCAGACAGTCAAGGAGAAAACTGAAACAAGTAAAAGTAAACCCTGGTGTCCAGAAGCCCAGGAGAGCCAGGGCATCATAACAATTCTGTTTTCACTCTTGGAATTTCTTTCTTTATTGGTTGGCTGCTGCCTTCTCTAAGAATTCTTTGAACACATCCCCTTGGCAAATGTGATTAATGATAATTAGATTTATTTACTTCTAGTTCTTTTTTTTTTTTTTTTTTTTTTTTTTTTGCTGATGCGCTAAGGGTCTGTACTTGAGAATCATTAAAAGAATTAACAATTAAGTTTCTGCAGAACCTCCTCATCACCATCCTCTGCCCAGCATGGGGAAAGCTCAGGTGGCTCGAAGGAGGTCAGAACCAAAGTTCAGAAATACAGAAAAGCTTAAAGGGATTTCCTGAGCTAGCCTGGGAACCTAAGCACTGTCATTCACTGGGTTTGTGTGTAAATGTGTTTCAAATTTCAAACAGTCGCAATACACTTGGCATTTCAGAACATAACTGCTAGCAAGTTATATGCCGCCTGCTTGTGCACCAAGGTCCAAAAACTGCTTTTCTATGTTTCAGTTGAAAATGACTCAGGTGAATTACAGAACACCTTATGGTTGAAATTCCTTTTATATTTGGTCTTCTGGGTTTCAGAAGGGCTGTCCACATGCAGACCTTCTAAAGAGCCAATCACCAGTTTCCTGTATACCCCAGCCTTGGGGCTTTTTGCCATCTCTCTGCTTTTCTTCTTTCCCTTTTAATCTCTCTGTTATTAAATAGTCAGAAGTGGGCTGGGGGTGGTGGCTCATGCCTGTAATCCCAGCACTTTGGGAGGCTGAGGTGGTTGGATCATTTGAGGCCAGGAGTTCAAGACCAGCCTGGCCAACAGGGCGAAACACCATCTTTATTAAAAATACAAAAATTAGCTGGGCATGCTGGCAGGTGCCTGTAATCCCAGCTACTCAGGAGGCTGAGGCAGGAGAATTGCTTGAAGCTGGGAGGCAGAGGTTGCAGCGAGCTGAGATCACGCCACCGCACGCCAGCCTGGGCAACAGAGCGAGGCTCCATCTCAAAAAAAAAAAAAAGTAAACAGTGAGAAACGGAGTCCCCTTTGTCTGGAGGGGGAACGGCTGGCTGGGAGGAGGATGTCAATGGGAGGCTGAGGGGAGATAGCTGCAGAGACTGCAGCAGCCATGGCGGGCAGGACAGAGATGGGTGTAGGAGCACTAGTGGACAGGCCATGTGTACATGGAGGATACTCAAAAGGCAAGGACTGTCTGACACTTGCAGACCTGCACCACCTCCCTTCCTGCCTCTAGGGTGCCAGGCTCTTGAAGAAATAAATACTTACCCATGTTTGAAAGGTTGACGGGCCTTCTGAGAGTTTGAAGGGGTATTTTCTGTTGTTCAATTGTGAACACATTTGGTTGCAGTTTTGAAGACTTTTCTTCTAGAACTTTGCATGTCCTTTTAGCTGATAACACTCCTGAGCACGAATGTCTCTGTGCTGCTGCCCTTTGGGTGCGTTGGAAAAAAATAGACTGCTAATCCTACGCGCCTGCTTTCAATTCTGCCCACATGAGTTTGGTGCAGGAGGTTTGTTCCCTCTGAACATTTCTACACAATCTTCAAAACCTGCATTTTTTTTATACTAGCACATCTCTGCTGTTGGCCTCTTAATGTACACACACACACACACACACACACACACACACACACGCACGTTGGGGCTCCATAGTTCTACCATTTGTGTTCTCAAAGGGAAGAGTTGGCGAGGGTGAGCTAGGATGACCGCTAGATGACAGTATATAAAACACTTCTTAGGTGGGCAGGTGAATGAAGTTTGAAAACTGCCCAGAGCTGTGATTCCCAGATTCTGATGTGTAAAATTTTTTAAAAAGAAAAAGAAGGCCGAGTGTGGTGGCTCATGCCTGTAATACCAGCACTTTGGGAGGCTGCAGCAGAAGAATTGCTTGAGTACAAGTTGAGACCAGTCATAGTGAGACCCTATCTCTACAAAAAATAAAAAAAATTAGCCAGGTGTGGTGGCACACACCTGTGGACCCAGCTTCTTGGGAGGCTGAGGTGGGAGCATTGATTGAGCCTGGAGGTTGAGGCTGCAGTGAGCCATGATCACACTGTGTGGGCAACAAAACAAGACTCTGGGCGTTCCAGCTTGGGCAACGAAATGAGACCCTGCCTTTAAAAAAGAAAACAGGAGAGAGCCATTGACTTGCCAAGTTTTTATTTTGCCAGGGGACATCATTAAGATATAAATCAACTTCCACTGCTCCCTAAGAGAAACATTTTAGTCATGAAGAAATAGAAAGGACAGAATCTCAAAACAAGCAATTATCTTGTAAACCCCAAAGGTAGCTTTATGAAAAACTTACCACACTGTCCTTTTGTGCCCATTTTGATGCAGACCAGTGAAAGAATCATCATGAACAAGCATTTGGGAAATAAACCTAGAGGAAGATTTATAATTCCAGGTTGTGTTTCCATGAGTGAAATTAAGATAATTGATCTTGCAGTATGTTATCTTATGTTATCTTCAAAATGAATCTAAGAGCTAAGTAAAGTTTCAGTCCAGAGGCACAAAGAAGAAACAGGGATTGCCATTTGATAAAACTGCTGTGGTCTGAATGTCCCCCAGATTCGTGTGTTGAAACTTAATCTCTACTGTATTTTCTTAAGAGGTGGGGCCTTTGGGAAGTGGTTAAGTTGTGAGGGCTCCACCTTCATGAAGAGTTTAGTGCCTTATAAAAGGGTTGGAAGGAGCCAGCTTAGACTCCTCTGTTGCTCCTCTATCACGTGACAACACCTAGATGGCCTCATCAATGAGGAAGGAATGAGCCTTCATCAGACACTGAACCTACCTTGATCTTGGACTTCCCAACCTCCAGAACTGGGAGAAATAAATTTCTTTTCTTTATAAATTTCCCAGTCTCAGGTATTTTGTTATAGCAGCAGAAATGGACTAGGACACTCACTAAGATGAGGCGAGCACACAGGAATCACTGCATATGTACTGGGTGTGTTGCTGAGCCACCTCCCTCTTCATCTGGGCCACCTCAGCCTTCTGTTTGTCAGGATCAAAACTGATGATTGCTAAGCCTCCTTGGCCCTAGGGATGGGGTCGTTGAGCTGAACCTCTCCTGAACCAGGCCTGTAGGAACTGCATTCAGGTTCCAGGCTGGTGGGGAGGGTTAGCTCAGGCTCTCCCTCCTGCCATCTTGCCTGACCTCACCAAAGAATTCTGAACCAGAACATGGGTGTGCAACCTTCTGTGGCAGAGATGGGTGAAGTGAGATGCTATGCCCTGTTAAACGATGTGCTAAACACTAATATGGCGAGTCAAATTCTAACTTTCAATTAGAGAGCCCTGATTTCAAATTCTGGGGCTTGGGCAAGTCACTTCACCTTTCTAATATTCAGCCTTCTTGTTTGAAAATCAGGCCATTTGAACACCTACCTCTTAAAGCCATTGTGAGATTAAACGAGGTAATCTACATAAAGTATATAATGCAGCACTTACTGTGTGTCCAATGTGCATTAACTAATATTAATAACATTGGTGCAGGGTGCTCCTTTCTAGAGGCAAGCAGGCTGGATCATCCTAAAAGATGCTTTGAGATGCGTGCTGAACATCATGTTTTGGAAGAAATTTGCTGCTAGTAAATCCCTACCTCTGACTCTCTGATTTCCTTTTAACAGCGCGTGCTCTATGGCTGGTCACAACGTGGAAGGGACTGGAGTGTTTGCAGCCTGAGGAGTTGCTTCTGTAGAGGAGGAGATCTGGAGTGTCGCCTTCTGGATCCGAGTGGCCCTGCTTATTCATAAGGATGGAAATGACTTGGTATTTAAATGGTGGGGAGTCCAGTTAAGCTCTTCTCTCATTCACTATATTCAAGATCCCATAGTAGGTATCTCCCCAGCAAAACTACACAGCCTCTGGTGAGGCTGGAGAGCACAGAGAAAACTCCAGATTGCCAAATACACTGACAATGACACCACACACTGGAGCTGTGCGATGACTCACCCTGCCTGAGTAGGAAAACTCTCCCCTGTCACTGCTGAGAGCAGGCAACGTTAAGGGGTCCTTGGAAGGCTGTGCTTGTACTGCCACCTAGTGGTTAGAAAAAGTAAGGCCCGCTCTGAGAAGGGTCCTGGATCCCATAGTCCGAGCTATGCAGTCAATCATTAAGTCAGCATCTTCCTCATGAAAATTTAATAAGATGAATATCTTATTGAAAACTTGGCATGCTAATTTCGTAATTTAATTTCATCATTCCCCCAACAAAGCACTGAAAAGTTTGTGAGAGTCAAAATAGAGTGAAGAGCACCAGCCTAGGAGTTCAAAGTCTCCTTTGAGTGACAACTCCCAGGATAACTTGGAGGAAGTGGCCTAAACCTTCTGTTTTCTCTAGGAAAAAAATGGAAGTTAATTCCCCAAGTGTATCTCTCAGTAAATGGTTGTGAGGTTGAAATGTGGAGACACTTGTTCTCCTCTTTCTAGCATGCTGCTTCCCTGGCCCCATGTTCTCTGGCTTCTAAGCACACGTTCTTTGCATTTCTTTTTAATTTCTGAATTTCAGCGAAATAGTCTCTATCTCTGGAGACCCTTTGGTTTCAGAACGTGGGTTTGTTCCCATGAATCAACTGCCCCAGGAATATCAAACAATGCTTACATGGGCCCGTTCTCTGTGGGTGCTTTTCTCCTTGACATAGCAACAGTTACACCAGCTCTACCCCAAAATGTGCCAAGCTCTTGATACACAAAATTTGGGTGTTGTGTTGAAGTGATAGGTCCAAGATCCTAAGGGTCAATAGTCTGTAAACCTACTGTTAGGGAATTTTAAACTTCTCCAGTGTGGTGTGTGAGTGCAAAGGGGCATAGGATGGGAACTCCAAAGACCTTGGTCTACTCTCCAGTGCCCTTTGATTCTGGGCTCCTCACTTAACATCAGCACCCTCATCTGTAAAATGGGACTATATGATAAGAACTTGTCAGGATCGTTAAGGCGATCCAGTGAGGTAATGTTTGAGACAGTTATGTGTAAAGCAGAGAGGCCTGTACTGGTGTTAGTTATCGTCTTTATGATTGTTCCCTCATTTGGCACCTCTTCTATAGCAATTACGGTACTGGATTTGGGGTAACCACCACTACCTCAGGTTTACTAGGTGTATATGTTTTCCCCCACCAAGATTTACTGTATTTAAACAATTGGTGGATCCACCTACTATCATTATTTGAAGATGATGTAGTCACAGCCTATGTGGTTTTGTGAGCCAGCAAAGAATAGTTTAATGGTTCAATTAGCTCCTTGAGGAGATACATGGTGGTTGAGATATGCCAAATAAGCAGCATGCAACCTCTGTGGGGAGAAAAGAAGTCAGCCGACTTCTTGTGAAGACACAGCTTCCTGCAGAGCCAGATGTAGCTCGCATTTTCCTCTTGCTTGTTCCCAATAGCAGTGCTCAGGGGGGATAAACTTTACTTAACCTAATTAATTTTAATCACAGCTTTCAAATCTCATACTGTGAAAAGAATTACAAATTGGAATACATTAATAGAAGCCATAGTTTATGCTGCAAGCTAATCATGAAATGTGCATTTACATTTTCTGCATGAGTTTGCAATTACCATTAAAATAAAATTCCGTTATGTCCTTTTAAATTACCAAAATGTGAAGAGCAGATTGAGCCAGGCCCATTTTTGTGCTACATTACTAGATGAGTGTCTAAATTCCCAAGAATTAGACGACTTCCTCCATTTGAGTTGCAGTGTGGAATGATTTCCAGTTGTCTGCTTTGGGCAATTTCCGTTTTTAAATAATAATCTTTTAAACTGATTGTGCAAACGTCTCATCCGCTTTAACAGAAGCCCTTTAAATGTAGTACAGAGAAGAAATTTTACGTATATATAAAAATTATGTGTGTGTATACATACCTATATCTACATATGAATGATATATGCATGTAAGTTTTCATTTAAGTTCCATGTAAACTTTTATGGAGGTATACATGGAAGTAAATGCCAGCTGGTTCCTCAGAGAATCTGAGGCATTTAGAGGAAACACAGAAGGTATAAAAATAAAACTTTAATAAAGAGTTAGCGCCTCAATTAGAATAGAATGGCAAGACGTCTGCAAAGTCAGCATGGCTTTTATGTGGGGAGGACTTGGCAATTTTGCCCCTCTTTCACACATACCATGTTGCTCGGTCCTCACAGCAATGATCCTGAGGTGGGCAGCACAGGTGTGATTTGATTGTCCCCATTTTACAGATGAGGAGACTGAGAGCACATCAGTGAGGAGCAGAGTGGGTCTTTCAACTCCAGGCGGAGACTGTTTTGGCAGAGAAGCTCCCTCCATCTAGAAAAACAATTTTTAAACTATCACAACTCAGTAAGGAGGGACAAGTAGGCATAAGCAGTGACTGACCACCTGCTAACATCATCCTGATACCTAAATAAAAGTGATGTAAAACACCATGGAGTGAATGCGCCTTCATAATAAGTTATGCGACTTTGGCTGGTTTGTTTGGCCACCTAGCTGGACTTACTCAGACTTTGGATTTTCAGAAATCTTTTATGTATAATTATGCCTGAGAATGTTCCTAGCATACTGCTGACTGGTTATTAGGCATGTGCAGAAACAGTACCCCACAACAACAGTGTAAGGAAGGGTAGGTAGTATCTTTTCCTCGCTCATAGAATGAGGGCCTTCGGACCTACTTCAGAGGAAGGTCAGATAATTCTTTCATGGCCTGCTTCAGTGGAGAATGGCAGGAGAAGGTCAGAGAAACCTTCCTGCTTCTGTTTTCTAAAATGCTGAGGTGCTATGTATTGCAGTAGCATGTCCTGAGCCTCATCTTCATCAATAACCACCACCACCACAACAATAATAGTAAATAGCAGCTACCAAGTGTTGATTGCTTACTGTGTTCTAGACATCTTGTCATGTGATAGTCTTATCCACTTAGTTCTTTGTTGATATGGTTTGGCTCTGTGTCCCCACCCAAATCTCACTTTGAATTGTAATCCCCATAGGATCACCACATGTTTACGGAGAAACCTGGTGGGAAGTGATTGGATTATGGGGACAGTTTCCCCACGAGCCTTGCTTGTGATAGTGAGTGAGTTCTCACGAGATCTGATGGTTTTATAAGAGGCTCTTCCCCTTTCACTCATTTGTGTCTTTCTTGCCTGCCACCATGTAAGATGTGACTTTGCTTCTCTCTCACCCTCCATTATGATTGGAAGTTTCCTGAGGCCTCCCCAGCCATGCGAAACTGTGAGTCAGTTAAACCTCTTTCCTTTATAAATTACCCAGTGTTGGGTATGTCGTCATAGCAGTGTTATAATGAACTAATACATCTGTCTTCTTTTTTCTCAGGTAAATATTCCATTTCTGCCAAGATGCCCACCAACCAGTGCATTCCAAGACTATGAGGCGCCATGAATCCCTGGCTGGCTCACATGAAGGCAAATCCCCTTCAGGACCAGAAAGACCAGGTCACTTTGTCCAAAGGTGGTCCAGTTCCAGATACTCAGGTCTTCTTTAGATGTCACCTTCTCTTGACCTGCTTTCTCTTGGCCTAGCACCTCTTTCAGTCATCACTGATATCACTTGCTTTCAGATTCAGATATCTAAAGACTCTCCCCTAGGGCACAATGTCCTGTCTCATCCATCTTTATGAAGATAGTGCACAGTGGGGGCAGGGGATACCTGAAAGACCTGGGCTTTCACATTGTGCAGACCTGGTTGTGAGCTGGGCTCCACTGTGTGCCAGCTGAGATTGGGTGATTTGCTGAACTGCTCTGCACTTCAAGTTTCTCATCTGTTAGCAGGGATTTAAAATCTGTTTTGCAAGGATGTTGTGTGGAGATGAAATGTGACATCTATGTGATACATGCAAACAGTCCCTGGCACAAAATCAGTGCTTGATGCCATGACTCAGAGGCTCTGCCTGGTCCCTTGCCCAAGCTCGTCTATCCTTCTTTTTATGTCCCTTAGTATCTTTCTTAGCTCCTTCCATAGGAGATATCTGGGCCCATTTTCTGAGCAAGCACCAGCTCCATCCCACAATTTCTACCTCCTTCCTCCCCACTTTCCTCCTCACCATCCAATTCTGGGTCCGTGGACTTAGTTACATTCTAGTCAGCTCTCTGCCAGCCCTGAGGGCCTGGCTGGACTCCGGCTGGATGGGACCCTGTGCCTTGGGTGCAGGGAGGATCTGGACAGTCTTCCAGCAGCCTCTGCACTGTTGGCCATGGAGTTGAGGGCAGTGGATCCCTATGGTTCGTCTCAGTTGCTGTGCCATCAAGACTGGGGGATGGGGTGGGCAGCGAGTAGATTAGATCTCAATATTCAAGTGTTGTCTGTGGACCAGCAGCACTGGCGGTCACCTTGGAGCTTGTTAGAAATGATAAATCTTGGCCCACTGAATCAGAATCTTCATCTTAACAAGATTTCCAGTCATTCCTTCTGAGCCCTGGGTTGACCCCTAGTGGGCAAGTGCCCCTCAAATCACTACACAGGAGAACTGTTGGCAAGATGATTCTTCCCTCCAGGGTCAGCAAAGGTATCTGCAAATCCTTCAGTAGGGGTGTATGTGTTTAAAACACGCACTAAAGTCTAATTTATTTATGCAGGAATCATTTTTAAATTTCTTTTCAGATTGTTAAAGTAAACCTTTGAATCCTGACCCATCTGTGATGTAAGATGTGACTGGCCTTGCTTCATGTATAGAAGTCACACCCCACAATAACAATGTAGGGGAGGGAAGGTAATATCTTTTCCTCACCCATGGAACGAGGGCCTTATGACCTACTTTAGCTCAGGGAATTCTTTTATGGTCTGCTTCAGGTTAGCAGGCCTGTGCCCATGTCATTCAGTAAAATCTCCCTAAACCATAGCCACTCTGACCCTTTCTCATTACGGAGACTGAATCACACACACATACACACATACACACACAGGCCATGACATGATGTTTTCCTCCCCCTGAACCTGTGCTTATATGTTATCTCTTCTGCCTGGGATGTCCTTGCTGTCCTTAGGGTGAATTTTAGTCATCCTTTAAGTTTCATTTAAAGTGTCAGCTCAGTCACAGTGCCCTATGTAAGATGGCTGCGTGATGGTGTTTCTGCTGTTACCACATTGCAGTCCAGTGTTCTGTTGATGGTGTGATCACCTCCTGGAAACATTGAACTCAGTGAGGGCAAGTTCTGTGTTGTATTTAATCATCTTTGTATCTCCAATACCCAGCACAATGACAGGCACGCTGGAGATGCCCCATAGATGCTTATTGCATACGCAGAAAAAAAGCTTAGCTTGCTGTGATGGCTTTTTGTTTTGTCCTTTGAAGTTTAATCAGAATAAAAGAAAATAACTGCAGACTCTAAACGTTTGGAAAGTTTCTGTAAAACCTTACAACCCAAATGAAAAAAAAAAGATCAAAGGGAAATTAGACAGCAATTTGTTTTAAAAAAATGTAGTGGCGTTTTAATTAGACAATATTCTTCTCATTGAAATGAGAAACTCCCAGGGAAATACTTGATGTGTTAGAGTCTCCCTCCTCACATTTTTTTCTCCAGCTATTACAGGACCTGCTGAGCAGGCTTTGTGAAGAAAAGCTCCTAGGATGCTGCACAATGAAGACACTCAGCACTTAACACAGCGCTCTGCTCTTGCCACAATTATGCCTTTCACTTCTCCCGGCCCTGCGGGGGGGAAGCCCGAGTTATTGACTGAATTTGATGGCTAAGAGGCCCTGAGGATAAATGACTTGTTCGAGTCTAGGCAACTGGACTGTCACAGGCAGAATTCAGAGTTTTGGACCTGCTTCTCATGCAAGCAGTTTGTTCTGACCGCAGAAGGGAATCCCTTTTTGACAAGCAATGCACATGGACCCCAAAGAGTCCCCAGAAGGCAGTCGTTTGGAGGGGATCACTGGGTGTCACAAATCGGTAACATTTTTGAAACTCAATATGGGGATGACTGTAGGATTGCCATCTTTTAATCTTGCTAATTAGGAATACGAAGAAAATATATGGCCAGAATTATGCCTTAAAGAAAATAAATGTTTTATCCTAAAAAATAAGGAATTGTTTCGGAACAAAGCCCAGGTTTTTTTTTTTTTTTTTTTTAATTGAATATAGTTTTATTAAAAACACAGCACATTGTAGTTATTTTTCTCATTTTACAGGAGACCAATGAAAACTGGCAGTAGTTTAGATTAATGCTTGGGAATGACTGTTTTTAACTTAATATGCTAGATCCATGTTTTCTGTAGAAACACCAAAGCCAACCTTCTGTAGCAGAAAAGTGAGTTAAGATTCACCTGCTGGCATTCTATGCCCAGGGCAGTCACCTGCTTCCTCTTTCTGCAACTATGGAAGTAGGCGTTACTTGACATTCTGAAAGTACTGTCAGAAAGTAATTCTGACAGCACTTTCCATAATTGGTGTGCTGTGGCTCTGCTTCATGTTCACTAGCGAGAGAAGATGGAAGACTAAGGAAGCCTCGATGTAATCTTTCTTAGTGAGTTTTAGGTAGGAGTAGGTGATATATTTTGGCTGTGTCCCCACCCAAATCTCATCTTGAATTTTAACTTCCACAATTCCCAAGTGTTGTGGGAGGGACCTGGTGGAAGGTGTTTGAATCATGGGGACAGGTCTTTCTCGTGCTGTTCTCACAATGGTGAATAAGTCTCAGGAGATCTGATCATTTTATAAAGAGGGGTTTCCCTGCACAAGCTTTCTATCTTTGCCTGCTGCCATCCATGTAAGACATTACTTGCTCCTCCTTCCCTTCTGCCATGATTGTGAGCCCATCCCCCCAGCTATGTGGAACTGTACATCCAATAAACCCCCTTTTCCTGTATAAATTACCTAGTCTCAGGTATGTCTTTATCAGCAGTGTGAAAGCAAAACAAAAGTTTTGAGCTTATATTCCACAGGGGAAATAGAAAGAGGTTGACGCTGCAGTGAACTGTGATAGGGCCACTGTCCTCCAGACTGAGTGATGGAGTGAGACTCTGTCTCTTCAAAAAAATGTAAAGAAGAAAAATTTAAAAATCTCCCTAAACTCTATGTACAAGCTATCCTTCTACCCTCCAAGCTGTCCTGGGTGTGGGCCAAACTGATTTTGGGAGAAATTTATAGGTTAAATAATAATAACACTTCCCAAAAACAAAACTGCCCTTGTAAAACTAATACAAGTCCACCAGATTAAGGGGATGGGAGAGGTCACAAGATTTGAAATGTCCCCAGTTACTCGTGTAATTAACATCACTATTGTAGAACCTAAGATTGGCCTTTTGAGATCTTTTCAGGATTTTGCATTTCTGATGACTGGATGGCCCCACCTGGACCTGTGACTCAACCAGTTCTATGGCCCCAACCCAGAAGGGGACTCAGCACATAAGGACCATTTTCCACACCCCTATGATTGCATCCTCCACCAATCAGCAGCACCCTTTCCCTAGGCCCCTGCCCACCAAACCACCTGAAAATACCCCCAGCCTTCTAGCCTCTGGAGAGATTGATTTGAATAATAACTCCTTCCCCTGCTTGGTGTGCCAGTCTCACCTCAATTAAACTCTTTCTTTATTGCAATGCCATGGTGTTAGTGGATTGATTTTGTCTGTGCAGCAGGCAGGAAGAACCTGTGGGGCAATTACATGAAGGAGGACAATTATGGATTTTTCTTTCATGTTTTCTAAGTTTTGTTACTGTATTTATATTGCTTTTAGTATTTTAAGTAATTTTGTAATGATAAAGGAATGAGAAAAATTGAGGAATTACACCTTACTGATTGAATTTTCCAAAGATGGTCACAAGATTGTCACTGCTGCATGCTCCTCTTCCCATGGGTCCTTAACACTCCTCCTTTGAGCTCCTCCCCCAAAACCCAGACAGACCTTTGTCACTGCCTCAGCTGAACATAGTAGAAGTGATGTTTACTGGAAAGGGGTCCTGATCCAGACCCCAAGAAGAGAGGGTTCTTGGACTTTGCACAAGAAGGAATTTGGAGTGAGTTCACAGAGTAAAGTGAAAGCAAATTTATTAAGAAAGTAAAGGAACAAAAGAATAGCTACTTGGGGGAAAAGGATGGGCAATTTCCAGAACTGAGGGTTCCTCCCATTTTTAGACGATATAGGGTAACTTCTTGATGCTGCCCTGGCATTGTAAATGGTCATAGTGCTGGTGGGAGTGCCTTTTAGCATGTAAATGCATTATAATTAATGTATAATGAGCAGTGAGGGTGACTAGAGGTCATTTTTATCACCATCTTGGTTTTGGAGGGCTTTGCCTGGCTTCTATGCCGCTTCCTGTTTTATCAACAAGGTCTTTGTGACTTGTATCTTGTGCTGACCTCCTATCTCATCCTATGACTAAAAATGCCTAACCTCCTGAGAATGCAGCCCAATGGGTCTCAGCCTCATTTTACCCAGCCCCTATTCAAGAGGAAGTCACTCTGGTTCCAAGGCCTCTGGCCTTGTAACACAATGTAACTTGTGAGGCTAGTGTTAAATACAGTTTACAGGAGCTCACTATTTTGGACTGAGCTCCTGCAGACTCAACAGACCAAACCAAAACAGCATCACTCATGACAAAGTTTCATATCACCACACCAATATTTGTCTGACCTTCCCAGGAATCAGGAAAGAGAGAGAAATAATAGCCAAATTCTGAAACAGATCACTTTTGACCAGCAGGATAGGAAAATCCACTCTGTTTTACAAGGAAAGTAGCTTTGAAATGACCAATCTGCTTTTTGTTCCTTGTTTCTGCCCTCTCTGGCCTTTTTCTCTCAGTAAATACTCACTGTCCATGTAGCAGAGTGGAGTTCTTGGAACCTTTTCTTGTTCTGAGGATTACTCAATTCTCAAGTCATTCTTTGCTCAAAGATACTCTGTTAAATTTATTTTGGGTAAAGTTTCTCTTCTACTGTTAGATTCTAAAAATTCTTTGCACCTTGGAATGTGGCCCTTTGATGTGGCTGCCATATTATGAGGAAGTGCAAAGCAGCTGCCCACATGGAGGGTCCACAGATAGGTGTTCCGATCGACCGTCCAGGTGAGGACCCAGAATCAAGTGCTGGACACATAAGTGAAGAAACCTCCAGATGATTCCAGCTTCCAGCTATTGAGTCTTTGAGTCTTTCCAGAGGGGGCCTCAGAGGCCATGGAGCAGACACAGCTGTCCCTTCTGTGCCAAAGTCGAATTCCTGCTGCATGGAATCCCTCATTCTAAGCATGATTAACTGGCTGTTTTGTATCATTAAGGATTGTGGTTTGTTTCACAGAAGTATATGTATGTTATAACTCTCTTTTAGTAAGAGAAAGCCAGCAAAGCAAAAACAAAACCCAGCACTCCGGAACATCTGCATATATATTTTTCAAGTAAAAAATGTTATGTTAAAATATACATAAGGTTTAACTTTTTTAACTCCTTTTAAGTACACAGATTTATAGCATTAAGTATGTTCACATTGTTGTACAACCATTACCACTGTCTGTCTCTGGAATTTTTTCCAGCTTCCCAAACTGCAACTCTATACCCATGAAACAATAATTCTCCAGTGCCCTCCTCAGAACCCTTGGTGAGCACAATTTAACTTTCTGTTTCTATAAATTTGGCTACTCTAGAAACCTCTTAGAAGTGGAGTCATATGGTGTTTGTCCTCTTGTGACTGGCTTGTTTCACTTAGCCTAATATGGGTTCATCCCTGTTGCAGCATGTGTCAGAACGTCCTTTATTTTTAAAGCTGAGTAATATTCCACTGTATGTGTATACAAACTCCTGGGCTCAAGTGGTCCTTCCCCTCAACCTCCCAACATGCAGGGATTATAGGTGTGAGCCCACGCACCCGGCCCCATTTCCTTTTCTATTCATGCATCAATGGACACTCGGGTTGCTTCTACCTTTTGGCTACTGTGAATAATGCTGCTATAAATATGGGTATACAAATCGGGGTTTAAGTCTCTGTTTTTAGTTCTTTTGGTTATATATCCAGAAGTAGAATTGCTGGATTATATGGCAATCCTGTTTTTAATTTTTTGAAGAACTGTCACACTATTTCCTATTGTAGCTGCTCCGTTTTATATTCCCACCAGCAGTGCACAAGGCTTCCAATTTCTTCTCATCATCACCAATACTTGCTATTATTATTATTTTTATAAAAGGCACCCTAAAGTATGTGAAGTGATATCTCGGTGTGAGATCTCATTCTGATTCACATTTTCCTAATGACTAGTGATGTTGAGCATGTTCTCATGTGTTTATTGGCCATTTGTATATCTTCTTTGGATAAATGTTTATTCAAGCCCTTTGCCCATTTTTAAATTAAGTTTTGTGGTTTTTGCTTGGAAATATTCTTTTAAATGTATATATAGACAAGGCAGAGGTACAGAAACAACAGGCTGTTACCTCAGAGAGTGTGTGTTGAGGTGGAAGAAGAGCAAACGTGATTCCTTTCTGTCTTTTATGTAATTGTACTGGAGGGCTCCACATATTACCAGCATGTGTCACTAACCGAATAAAGAAAAACAATTTAAACAAATTATCAGTAAAATGTCATCCTGTTTAAGTATCTCAAAATGTCTAACTTGAAGTTTTTAATGGTATAGCCAAGAAAATGAAAGAATCTTGAGCTAAACCTCCACACAGATTTCATTGGTAAAATTTTAATAATGAGAAGAAAACTTCCCTTCATTGTTCTAGTCACAGATCCTTGGCCTGTCTTTTCCACCTCCCCCCTCCTCCCTTCTGGAAAGAGCTCAGACTAAGAGAAGAGCCTGTCTCTCTTTAAAGAGACTATTTGTTTCCATGGTAACTTGCCTTCTTCATCTTCAGAGCTGTAAACTGGGAAATTCCATTAGAGGCTTATCCGGGCAGTTGCTTTTGAAACGGTGTCTGATATTAGCTGTCTGCTTCATTCACCTTTGCTGCTTAGTAATCTTAGTAATCTTTTGCATTTGGTGATTTTGTTTCTATCAAATGAAGGGAGTAAAATGAAACAATATGAAGCTGATTATAATCGGTCTTGTTGGGCCAGCTGTGCACTCTTGTTAGGCCCTGTGGTGGGGCTGTCATGGTGTGGCCTCCCAGGTGACTGTGATCTGTGCAGCTCAGGCCCCGTGAAGCCCTGCACACAGAGCTGGCCTGATTCAAGATGCCCCATGAGGTCATCTGGAGAAGAAATAGGAACCAACTCTGTTGTCAAAAATGACTTTGATTGTTAGTAGATTTCAAGTTTTATCTGTAGGATTCTGATTTGGGCACATGGAGATGCTAATACTGCTGGCTGTGAAAGCAACTGTACTTCAAATAGCTGCAAATAAAGCAAATAACCAGATTACCTGAGGCCAATGATTTTAATTTTTTTTGTAGCACCTATGATTATAAAGCTGCATTTATTGGCTATTGACATAGAAGGTTTGGGGGATTTTTATTGACCAGCATGGTTTATAGGCATAAAATCTATATCATTTTTTGTTTCTCCAGATCCATAAAGGACATGTAAACACAGTTAATAAACATAGAAAATATCTTGAAAACACCTTTTCTATTCAGGAAATTCAGTTACTTTATTCCTCTTGATAACAACTTAATCTGATTATATTGACAAAAATAACATTATATTTGGTTTTCCTTTTACTTATTTATTTATTTATTTAGACACAGGGTCTCACTCTGTTGTCCAGGCTGGAGTGCAGTCGCATGATCATGGCTTACTGCAGCCTTGAATTCCTCAGTTCAAGCGATCCTCCTTCCTTGGTCTCCCAAAGTGTTGGGATTACAGGTATGAGCTACGGCACCTGGCCTGGTTTTCCTTTTTTAAAAAAAGCTAATTGCTGGCCGGGTGCGGTGGCTCACGCCTGTAATCCCAGCACTTTGGGAGGCCAAGGGAGGTGGATCACAAGGTTAGGAGTTCGAAACCAGCCTGGACAACATGGTGAAACCCCATCTGTACTAAAGATGAAAAAATTAGCTGGGCATGGTGTTGCACGCCTGTAAATCCCAGCTACTTGGGAGGCTGAGGCAGGAGAATCACTTGAACCCGGGAGGCAGAGGTTGCAGTGAGCCAAGATCACGCCATTGCACTCCAGCCTGGATGAGAGGGCGAGACTCCATCTCAAAAAAAAAAAAAAAAAAAAAGCTAATTGCTAATTGCTGATCAATAGTATACTTCCAACTTTTGAACACATTTCCTAGGTAAAATATTTATATTTAAAAGTAATGTTTAGATTGAATGACAAAAAGGTTCTGGAGATGGATGGTGGTAATGGTACAATGTGAATGTACATAATGTTACTGAACTCTATAAAGTGGTTGAATGGTAAATTTTATGTTATGTATATTTTACCACAATAAAAATAATATTCAGAATTATACAACTGGCAAATATGAAAGTATCTGCAATTGCTATGGAAAAGCATGTTAACTGAAGCACAATTAGATGAGAGTCTTAGGCTCTTAGCTTTTTATGTAGCTTTCCTTCCTCCTTAAACTTAGACTCCCAAGAAAATTCCAAATTTTGGTTTCCTTTGGCCTCTTCAGTTTTGAAGCATTTGAATGCATGCTTCCTTTTTCCCACAAGAGAGCATAAAAATAATACATTTTGTAGCCCTTATCTCTAGAGACATTTTTGTATTCCTTTGTTCCCAATCATTGCCTTGGAGAAATTCACTGTCTTATAAGAGGAATCACAAAACAAGAATCATCTCAGAAACGTAGGGATCTCTGTGCAAACTTGTCCATCATCTTACCAAGGCAGGTGTCTTAGTTCTTTTTGTTCTGTCATGACAGAATACCTGAGACTGGGCCATTTATAAATAACAGAGATTTGTTTCTTACATTTCTGGAGGCTGAGAAGTCTGAGGTTGAGGGGCTCACATTCTATTCAGTAATGAGTAGCTCTATTCAGTAATGAGTAGCTCTCTACTCATAGGCTGCCCGTTCCACCTTGATCAGGCTCATTTTCTAAATATTCACTCAACAGTTTGTCTTGACATTGTGCAGGGGGTACTGGGATACCAAAGGGAGTGAGATAGATGTGGTCTGACTCTCATAAAGTTTACATTAGAATGTTCTTCTATTTTTTTTAATTGAAACTTTGTCCATTTACCTTAAGCCCATTCATTCTAGTTACGACCTCAGAGTCATAAAGAATGCACAGCACTGTGCACTGTGCCAAAAGCACAAAAGAAATGGCTTCATTTCTTTTGCTCCTCATCGGAATCCTATGAGGCAGGGAACATCACTGTCTCAATTTCACCACTGAAGAAACTAAGACTTAAAAGGGTAGGTATCTTGCCCAAGATCATATAGCTAGTATCTGTTTCTCCATTCACATTAATTCATCATTCATTCATTCAGCAAACCTTGGTTGAGAATCTACTATATACTTTGGCAATGTCAAGAAAACTTGATAGCTGCCCTTAGAAACTCACAGGCCAGCAGGGGAAGAAGTCAAGCAAACAGGTCTACTGCAGTGTGCTGTGCTGTGTGAGGGAGCTATGCTCTGCGGCGATGACAGCTGGCAGGCCGGTCTCTCATTTGGTTGAAGAGTCCAGTCAGGCTCCTGATTAGCACAGTGTCCCCTATTGGTCTCTGTAACACCTCACCCCTCCAATCCACCCACCACCCTGCATCCGGAGTGATCTGTCTAGACTCACAGTTAAGATCTGTCTAGACTGATCTGTCACATTCACTCATTTTTCATTCAGCCAACAAATATTTTTGAGTATCTACTTTGTTAGCCCTTGGAGATACAGTGGTGAGTAAACCAGGCTTCGCTGGGACCTTCACAGAGCTTGCAAGGCAGGTGAAAAGCAGAAGCAGGAAGATGCATAGAATCATTAAAAAAAAAAAATTTGGAAGGCACATAGCCACTGTGGAGGACAGTTTGGAGGTTTCTCAAAACATAAAGCATAGCGTTACTAAACGACCAGCAATTCTACTCTTAGGTATATACTCAGAGGAATTGGAAACAGGTACTCAAACAAATATATCTACAACACATGAAGGTTCACAGCAGCACTAGTCACAATAGCCAAAAGGAAGAAAGAATCTGGATGTCCATCAATGATGAATGCATAAGCAAAATGTGGTTTATTTTTACAATGAATGTTACCGAGTCATAGGAAAGAAGGAAGCAATGATACAGGCTAAACAGAGATGAATCTCAAAAATATTATGCTAAGTGAAAGAAGCTAGATACAGAAAGTTATATATGATAGGATTCCTTTTAAATAAAATATCTAGAACAGGTAAAGCCATTGAGACAGAAAGTAGATTGGTGGTTTCCAGGGGTTGGAGGCAGGAGGAAATATGGAATGACTGCTTAATGGGCATATGGTTTTATTTTGGGGTGATGAAAACATTCTCGAACTAGATAGAAATGGTAGTTGCACAACATTGCGAGTGTACTAAATGCCACCCTGAATTATATGCTTTAAAGTGGTTAATTTTCTGTTATGTGAATTTCATCTCCATTTAAAAAAAGAATATAACAAGGGGTTTAAATTAGATTGGGGATCAAGGATGGTTTTGAGTTGAGACCTAAAGACTGAGCAAGAGCTAGCTGGGAGAAGGATGTAGGGAAGAACACGTCCCTGGCAAGAGGAAGAGGGGATGGGATGGAAGTGAGGGGAGGCAGGGGCCAGATGTGGTACAGCTCCGTAGGCCATGCAACGTGTCCTTGATCTTAACCCAAATGCCTTGGGAAATCTACTGAAGGGCTTTCAGCCAGGGACCATGACAGAACAATCTATCTGTTCTCAAGCTCATTCTTGCTGTCTGTGGAAATGGCCCACAGGGGCAAAATCACAGCAGCTGCAGGGAAGGACAATGGTGACTAAGGCTCCCTGGGGCTGTTAATTTAGTCCATCTCCCTCCAGGGAACACACAAGGCTCCACGACCTAGTCCCTCCCCAGATCCCCTGGCTTGTCTCGCTCTCTGCCCATCTCACACTCTCTGCTCTAGCCATAGGAAGTTCAAGAGGTGAGCTCTTTTTCTTCAGGCCTTGGAACAGTCTGCTCCTCCTTGGGAATGTTTCCCCATATTTGCCTGGGCAAGTTCTCTCCAATCTTCAGCAATCTGCTACGGCATCATCTCCTTCCAGATGTTGTCCTGGCTCCAGGCTTTAATAGGGCCTGACTTTGAAGCACCTTCCAGCACTTTGAGCCTAACTCTACCACAGTGGATACCATAGCAGGTTCCTTTATCCCCCTGAATTTTTCCCATTAAGTAATGAATTCCTTAGGGCAGAAACTCATTTGTCCTGGTGTCACTAGCACATGCGCCTGAGGAAATTAATGAATTCTTTCAAGAGAAGTGAATTAGAACTCAAGTGGTGCTCCTCAATCTTCCCTTGAGCTCTTGTTTAACCCCCTATCTTTTTTTTCCTGAGGATGTTCGTTTCCATCTCGCACAGATACTGCCCCTTACTGAAATGCTTGCCTTTTCCCACTTTTCAGAATCTCTCCAACCTTACAAAACTTGAATTATGTTTTAGTTCTCCAAACTTTTCAGTGGTGAACAAGCCTCTCACCATTACTTCCCTTTGTAAAGAGAACACATTGGAAAATGTTGAAATGTTTTTTAGTAGAAAAATTTCCCTCATTTTCCGTGATCACATTTCTAGTTCTTTAAGATGAAAACTGCCAGTTTATAACTGATTTCTTAATCAAGATATTATACTTCTAATGAACATCTCATACTCAGATTATAAGTGCTGGCCAATTTTTTTCCTCTTTTGGGAAAAAAATTCAGAAAAAAAATTCATTTCAATGTTTTTCAGGACTTTTACATTTTCTCAAAACGTTCACCTACTGTCTCCCCTGGAGTGGTGTTCAGACTTCAGCACAATGTTGAGTCCAGAGCTAAACTGCCCGCATTGATCCCACCTCTGCCACTCACTAGCTAAGTAACATTAGGCAAACTGTTTCACCTCCCCATGCCTTTGTGTGATAGGGACCAAACATAATATTTTGCTCACCCATCAGGTGCGTGGCTGAGACTCCTATAACAAAAGATAGATTAACAAGAGAAAAGTCCAGGCACGGTGGCTCAAGCCTGTAATTCCAGCACTTTGGGAGGCTGAGGCAGTCGGATTGCTCGAGCTCAGGAGTTGCAGACCAGCCTGGGCAATGTGGTGAAACCCCATGCCTACAAAAAATACAAAAAATTAGCCAAGTGTGGTGGCACGCGCCTGTGGTCCCAGCTGCTAGAGAGGCTGAGGTGGGAGGATCGCTTCAGCCCAGGAAGTCAAGGCTGCAGTGAGCTGAGATTGCATCACTGCACTCCAGCCTGGGCAACAGAGTGAGACCCAGTCTAAAACCAAATGAACACAAACAACAGAAAAGCATACAAACTTATTTAATATAAGTTGTATGGGGCACGGGAGCTTTCAGAAATGAAGACTTCAAGAAACAGAGAAATATGTGTATAGTAGTCTTCCCTAATCCATGGTTTCGGTCACCCGAGGTCAACCATGGCCTGAAAGTATTAAGTGGAAAATTCCAGAAATAAGCAATTTATGTTTTAAACTGTGCACTCTTCTGAGTGTTTCACATAGGATGTGAAACATCCTTTGTCCAATGTATTCACCTCATCACAAGAGGGTGAGTATATTAAAATGTTTTGAAAGACGACATTCCCATAACTTTTATTACAGTTATATTTTATTATCAGTTATTGCTGTTAATCTCTTACTGTGCCTAATTTATACACTAAACTTGTCATAGGTATGTATGTACAGAAAAAACCCCAGTGTATATAGAGTTCAGTATTATCCATGGTTTCAAGCATCCACTGGGGATGTTGGAATGTATTTCCATGAGTAAGAGGGGGCTCTGTATTTTTATGGATAGTTGCATGGAAGTATGACTGGAGGACAAAAGGCTATGGTGTAATGGTAATAAACCGCGGGGGCGGGGGCAGAATTTAGTAAGGCCTGTTTGTTCAGTCTTCTCTGTGTCTTATTTTTTTCTTCTGGGTATAGGGAGGGCCCTTCTGAAATGAGAGTTTTACGACCAATTTTCAGGGGAAGGTCAGTGAGGTTTAATGGCCCATTTCAGGGGAAAGAGGGCGACGGAAGATCAGAGAGTGACCTTCTGCTTTTGTGGTTTTCTCAATTTCCTTCGAGTCTAAAATACATAGTATGCCAAGATGACGTATTCTGGGGTAGCGTGTTCGGAACTTCGTCAGTGTCCTCATTTGTAAACTGCGGATAATAATGGTACCTAACTCAGAAAGATCTTGTAATCACGGAGTAGGTTCATACTTGTAATACACTCAGAATGGTGGCTGGTAATTGCACCAGTAACAAATCCCATCTGAGGAAGGGGAAGTAACAGGAGCTGTGCAGCTGTGGCTGCTGGGACCTCCTGTCTGCACAATCCCACCTACTCCTTTATCTGCTGAGTGAAGACAGATCAGCCAATGTCGGGCCCAGGAAGACTGCTGCTGCCTGGGGAGCACACTCCAGTCACCCACGGGAGCAAAACACATCCTTCTGGAGTCACAGTAGCCTTGGGAACCTTGGTCTGGTTATCATAGCCATGATGTTGATTCAAGAGATAAAAATATTCTCTTGAATCCCTAGCCTGTTTGAAAAAAATCACCACCTATCAAAAGAAAGGAAAAGAGAACATTCCCTGGCATTATAGCTTAAACTTAATTTTCATATCAATTAAGCCTTTAATTGATAAAAAAGAATCTGGGACAGTATTAGGAATAATTAGGAATGGAAAGTATTTTTTGAGGGGAAGATTTTGTTTTCTTCAAGCAAAACCTACATGATAGAGACATTTTTTATTCTATCCACTTTCTGATTAACCTTCAGTTTATTGAGCAATTATACTCTGCTCATCTGAAAAGTAAGTAGTAGTAGTTATAACTTCAATATAATGGGTAAAAGAATGAGGGATTTAATCAGACTAGAAGCTATGTAAGGGATGAAGTCATTTGGCATAGATGCCATCTGCTGGGTACTGTGATGTTACTCAGGGGGCAGGACACGGAGCCAGGCACCTCTCTGGGGTTGAAAAAGGGTTGGGGAAGGAAAGGTCAGCAAACTCCGCTGAAGGTCAGGAAAGAAGTTTATCCAGGCGGGAGGACTCTGGTGTCCAGAGAGCAAGGTGCCCGGTAGAAGGTAATGGTGTGATCATTCAGGAAAGCAGCTGACCTTGAAAAGGTCCACCAGAGGGTGACAGGGTCTCATGAGCTGCTGGATGGGACATCTGGGAACAGACCATATTTGTCCAGACAAGCATGGAATTGCCCAGCCCAAGAAGGATGGGTGTGCTGCTAAGAGGGTTCCTACCGACAGAATGGGGTATATAAAATTCCAGATTCCATGATGGGCATTGGTGAGTTTAGGGCCAGCAAGGGAAGATCAAGGCAGGACTCCAACCCTAAAGTGAAGCAGTCATCCTATGAGGGTACAAGCTCAGAGTTAGATCAGCAGTAAGGAGAAGCCGATGGTAAGTCCGTCCCTGCATGACCCACATCCCCCATCTGTGGATAGGACTGAACCAAGCAAATGAGCAATCACGGCAGGGACATGGTGGTATAGGAAAGGCCCTCCTTGACTCCTGGCATCAGTCAGGCATACTTTCAGCTACAAGTGGCAGAAAACCTGAGTTGGTGTAGCTTACTGCAAAGGGACATTTATTGCTTCCTTAAGAAGTCAGATGTGTGGTCTCAGGATTGCTGGTGCAGCCCATCAAGGTCATTCCCACTCTCCACTCCTTCAGCTGCATTTGGGCTCTTTGTCACCTTCATACATGATAGTTGCAGACATTAGGTCCTCACAGCACATCCTAAAAAGGAAGGACAGGTGGGAGCAAGAGCTTGCTTCTTCCCAAGCCTCTGCCTGTCTGGAAAAAGAAGGCTCCATCAGAAGCCTCCCAGCAGCCTGCCCCCCAAGTACTCATTGGCCAAATGTGGGTCACTCAGCTACTCTGATTTGCAACAAGAGCCAGAAATGCAAATCTTGTGTTTCTAGCCTCTACAGAGTGAGGTAGGCAAGGCGGAAGGGTGAGTGAGATGGTGGCAGCCAATAATTTTTCTTCTCCTTTTCTCTTTAATTTGAGCAGCACTCTAGATTCCCCTTCCTGCTTCCTTGTCAGAAGTATGTTGAATTGTTTTGGATACTTTAGAGAAAAATTGGTGTTGATTTTCTTATAGGTTTACAGCTCATTCCTCCCTCTGAGATTGGTCAACCATGATTCTTCAGGGCTAGATGTTGGAGCATATGAGACCTGCCATCATACCTTGTGGCCCACGGTGAGACAGGGCAACAGGTGCTGGATGAGGGGGAGCACAAGACAGCATTCCTCTACACTTTCTGTTGTGGAAAATGGCCAAGTCCTCATAGTCCAAAGAGAGTCGATTTCAGGCCACTGAGTTCTTCACTTGTACCTTCTCCCTCCCCTCATCCCAATCCATGTCCTTGTAGAGAAAAAACCTAAGGATTTTTTTTTTTCAGGCAAGAATTTCCTTAACTGGTAACAGGATGGACCTTTCAATGCTGAAAAGACCAGTCCCCCAAGCCTAAAATGGTACCAAAAACAGTTGAGCAAGAAGGCAGGGACTGCAGAACTTGGGTGCATCTTTGGAGAAAGAAAGAAAGGGGCCACTGGGCAGCTGGTGTAGAATAAAGATACTTTCAGACTTATAATGAATTTAAAAATTTACCTCATTTGTGCCCTTTCTGATGAAGCCATTGGGCAAAATCAGTGAATGAAAGAGTAAACCATGAAAAAGAAAAACATGAAATCCAGGAAGTAGGGATCCATCCCAAGAAAACAGCAAAAGGAAGTCACAGGATGACAGCTCAGCACCGGCCTAGAGAGAGTTTGTATTGGAGCTGGAGAAATTGTATGAGGCAGCTGCAGAAAGATGTCTTTGAAGGAGAAATGGATCTGAGAGCTCTGGTGTTTGAGCAGTCTGGTGTTGAAAAATTATTGATAGATGTGGGTGATACATGCGTTGAAGCACGTATTTAAAAGGGTGATAAATCTATGGGCAAATGAAAAAGGTACCAGGAGAAAACAAATAATTTTAAGAGAAAGGCAATATAATTATTTTCTTATTCCATTCAGGCTGTTACAACAAAATACCATAGATCGGGTGGCTTATAAAGAACAGAAACTTATTTCTCACAGTTCTGGCAGATTTGCCTTCTGATGAGGACATGCTTCCTCGTTCATAGTGTCATCTTCTCACTGTGTCCTCACATGGTAGGAGGGTGAGAGAGTTTTCCAGGGTCTCTTTTTCATAAGGGAACTAATCCCATTCACCAGGGCTCCACATTCATGAACTGATCACCTCCCAAAGGTCCTGCCTTCTAATGGCATCACCTTGGGGATTGAGATTTCAATATATAAATGTTGGGGGGAGAGAAACATTCAGACCATTGCAATCACAGTAATACATTACTTGAATCAGCAGTAAACATAAATTATATAGTCATAAGCTTGATATTATAAAATAATAACGGAATATTTACTGTGATTGACTCTAACATTGTGATCCAACTCTACAGGGATAAAAGGGTAAAGGAGATGGCAGAGGTGTGTGTAAACCAGCTAAATCCTCCATTACTATCATGTTAGTCAAAAATTTGGTATGCAAAAGTGATAAATCAGGAAATAGCAGTATAAGCATGTCATTTACAAATATGGGGTAAATAGAAGAAATGGTTTGAGAAATGGTTTACTCAAAATTTTGGTGTGCAAAATTGATATATGAGGAAATAGCAGTATAAGCATGTTATTTACACATATGGGTAAATAGAAGAAATAGTTTCAGAGCAGGAGATTGGGCAGCAGCTGCTCATTTTGTAACAAAAAAATTGATTTAGAAACTATGTGCATGAATTATCTTAAAAATTAAAATTCATCAATAAAAGACATTTAAAAGGTAAGGCAAATTGTTAATTTACTAAGGTGTATTCTGCTTATTGGTTTGAGGCTTCTCCAAACCTGTGGCCAGGCACCATGCATGTGCCATAAAATCATGGCCCTTAATGAGCTGACCCCACAGGCAGAGGTGGAAGAGCTTGTCAGCACTTCTGGGCTTGTTTTGCCCTTGTGTTAAACAGAGCCAAGTTCTGAGGAGTTTTAATTAAGCTCACATTGGGAATGAAGGTGGAGGGGGGAACTGGGAGAAAAGATGGAAACCCCATTCCTTGTTACAGCATGCCTTGTCATGCATTATTGCTTACATGGCAATGATCTGCCCTACTAGCTATGCCCGGCTATCACAGGGGAAATTACCATATGTAAATACAAAAGTCAGGATTACAAAAGGTCCTCGAATGTTCAAAGTGATTAGTGTTCAACTTAATCTTCAGGGATTAGTATTTATGCCACGTTAATAACTGAAGGGATATTCTGTAAATAACTCACTTAGTCATAGTGTACATTTATGGTTTTACACAAATAATAGCTACAATTTATGGTGATTAGAGTATTAAGTTCAATTTCCACTTATGTTTGGAAGCAGCTGTTTTTCTCGGTGTCCCTCAGGTTTATACAACAAGACTTACAATGGGTCATATGTTGTATCTGGGAATGTTACCCTGCCATTTTGTCCTAGAGACTTGCTAGTGAGCTGGTATTGCCAACACATCCCTTTACAGAGCAGCAGTAACTTGGCACAAGGACTCTTCCTACTGTCCAAGAGATCTTCCACTGGGAGCCTGACCTTTACCTTTGTTCCCAGGATATTTACTGATTCTTAAATCAAGGTAAAGTTTTCAAGATGACTGTGAACAATTTATGTTAATATTGTTGTAACTGTGAGAGGATTTAGCATCTTTTCTGAAAGGAGGAATAAACAAACTCACGTCATTTCTATTTTTCTCCCAACATTTTGATACATTTTTATCATTAACACCTGCAGTATGTGTAACAGAGGAAACGAATTATCTCTAGTGGAGAATGGGGATGGTAACATTAACAATACTGAAAGATTACAGGCGTTTGGAATTGGATCTGGGCCATCCCTCTGCGTTTACCTAGTGAAGAAACTGGGGCCAGGCTTGACCAGATCAAACTGCGAAGCAGTGTCCAGTGAGGGCCAGCACACATCTGCCTCCCAGATCTTTGCTGTTTGCTCATGCAATCAGCTAGAATCATCCTGTTTTGAGGCTCCGAAGTCAAACTCATTTGATGACTGCAGCTCCTTTCCTGCATCCTAGTGCAATTTTATGAATGCTGATGTAAGAGAAAGTAGAAATGTACTCATTAGTTGGCAAGCCTACCTTGGAATTACAAATAATAAAAACTGGAGATTGTCATGTCAGTGAATAGTCTGTGTCCCCATTACTATGGTTGTTCCCTTTTCCACTTCCTCTTTTTCTTTATATATATATATATATAAACTTATATACATATATATCATATATATTCTGTATAATTTTCTTTGTTATATAAAAAGAAAATATATATGTATATATACATTGTAAATATGTACACATGCATGTACACATGTATATGTATATATACTTATACACATGTATGTGTATATATGTATATACATACATGTGGTAATACATATATGTACATATGTATACATACGATATATACACATATGTATACATACATACAGATATATACACATATATACAGATAGACACACTATACGTGTGTATATGTATGTGTGTGTGTGTATGCATCCCTTTACAGAGCAGCAGTAACTTGGCACAAGGACTCTTCCTGCTATCCTAGAGATCTCACACTGGGAGCCTGACCTTTACCTTTATTCCCATGATATTTACTGATTCTTAAATAAAGGTAATGTTTTCAAGATGACTGTGAAGAATTTATGTTAATATTGTTGTAACTGTGAGAGGATTTAACATCTTTTCTAAAAGGAGGAATAAACAAATTCACATTAATTCTATTTTTCTCCCAATATTTTGATACATTTTTATCATTAACACCTGAAATACCTGTAATGGAGGAAATGAATTATCCCTAGTGGAGAATGGAGATGGTAACATTAACAATACTGAAAGATGACAGGCATTTGGAATTGAATCTGGGCTATCCCTCTGCGAATATGTATATAAATCACATTTACATATATGCAGTATATGTATATATACACATATACACACACATATAAAGATCACTAAAAAATGTTACTCATAAAAATAATTAAAGGGAGCATATCCACGTATTCTTTTTTTTTTCACATGTTCTTAAAATCAGCTTGAAGAGGGACAGTCTTGTAAGATGAAAGGTCACATATTTGTGGCTAATAAAATGCCCTACTCCTAACTGCCAGCAGTGTAAGAGAATTTGGAACAAAGGTGGTAAAGGAGACCTTTTAAGTAATAAATATTTAATTGGTGATCCCATCTGGCTTTTTAAAAGTATAAAATAATGACCAGGCATGGTGGCTCACGCCTGTAATCCCAGCTCTTTGAGTGGCCAAGGTGCAGGATTACTTGAGCCCAGGAGTTTGAGACCAGCCTGGGCAACATAGGGAGACTCCATTTTTACAAAAAAATTGAAAAATTAGCTGGATATTGTGGCACGTGCCTGAAGTCCCAGCTATGTGGGAGGCTGAGGTGGAAGGATCACTTGAGTCCAGGAGGTTGAGGCTGCAGTGAGCAGTGATTACACTACTGCACTCCAGCCTGGGCGAGAGGGAGCCCTTGTCTCAAAAAAAATAAAATAAAATTTAAAAAAATAAATAAATACAATAAATTAGAAAAAGGAAAAAAAGTACAAAATAAGACATTTTTTCTCTCAAATAATCAAAGCATTGTCTCTGAGTTGGGGCAAACTTGGCCGTTTCATTGTTTCATTTTGATGAACCTGCCTCTTGCTTATCCACGGAACGGTCTGCTACAACAGCCTGCTTGAATACTTTGCATTTCGGACCAACCACCTCCACATTTGTCATTATGACAGGTTGTTATTTACGGGGAATGGCAGGTTGTTGAAATCCTAAATGAAGCACTAAGGAATGAAGCTCTAAGGACCAATTATAGCAACAATGCTTAAACATTTCAGGCAGCAAAATTGTCTCAGCTACAAGCTTGTTTAGGCAAGAAAAAAGTGCATATTTCCTATATTTTTGATTTATAGACCAACCCAAAGAGTGTGTGATTTCTGTTGATTTTAACATAAAGTCACCTAAATTAGGAGTATGCAGTTTTAACTGCAATAATTGGCATGGCTAATATGGGAAAAAGTAAATTAACCCGATGCCTCCCAAATGTGCAAATATGCTAAACCATGTTTAAAACTAAGGTATCTCTCTAGGGTAATTTTTCTGGTCTGTTGTGATGTCCCCAAGTGGCTGGCAAGTGTCATCTATTGGCAAGGCCTGAACAAGAGCACAGCAGGAAACTTTCCCTTTATCTGTTTGAATGAATGACTAAGCAAAGTTTACAGTCCATTTCACTCTGCTCTTAAAGGTATGAGAGCATGAAGATGACATGCTCCTTTGGTTCCCAGTTTCAGTGTCTGATCAGTTAGGCATAAAGGTGCTTTTGTCTATGCAAGATTCATGTGTATGTTCTGTTGATGACTCTGTTGACAACTCCATAAACTGTCTCCAGGGCAAGCAGAGATTGAGATATGTTTCTGAGAGATTAATGAATGTGCCTCCATTTCTTTCCCTCAAAAGAGACAATACCACTTCTGTAGCTTTCCTTGTGTGCTTCAGATTGAAAACCTTATTGGGCTGCAGAAAGATTTATGATTCACATATATCTAGGTGGTTATTACTGTAGAATAATCTGGAAAACTGCTAGTCACAATTTGTTCTCTCTCAATGGTTACAGACTGATTCATTCTGCTGGGCTCTTGTGTCTTTTCTCCTTTCTTCACAGCTCTCCTCAAAAGGTTAGATTCTTTGCCACACTATTTACAGACTGTGGTAAATATAGCAGGTTGATATCAGGGACAGTTATATTATATATGCTATAATGCCTACACCATTATTTTTAGGTCAAGTGATTAAGAAATGTATAAGAAAAACGGTAATAACCTTTCCATCACCATCCACCCTTCCTGGGATAAACACTGTTAAGAGCATCCTTCCCTCCTATTTTCTGTATTCATATGCATGTCATATTATAATTTTTTTGTCTTGCTTAACAGTTTTTTTAACCAAAATAGAATATTTGCTCTTCAATGTCCTATTTTTATGTAGCAATAGGTCACAGACATCCATGTAGATCTATATGTATAGATTGAATGCATTCCTTTAAAAATATAATATTAATTTACCATAATTGGTTCAATCTTCCCCCTATTGATAGATATTTTTGTTGTTGAGGTTTTTTTTTTTAATAAAAAATTTGGGGGCCATTATACACAGTGCTTCAAATAACTTCTTGGTATCTATGTCTTTACATACAGATGTTTTTAATGCTACAGATTCCTCAAAGTTGGCATGTTGTGTCCAAGGGTATAATTTTACTTTTAATAGATGCTTGCCTTGTTATATTTAATATTTTCTAAGTAATAACAAAATATAATATATTATGTATCTATTATCATATGTAATATATAATAAATATAACAAAATTAATAATATATTAATACTTTCTAAGTAAGAACTACAACAAAACAAGTCCAAGATCTCTACACTAAAAACTACAAAACATTGCTGAGGGAAGTTAGAAAAGATCTAACTAAATGGAGACAATTCCTATGTTCATAGATTGGAAAATTCAACATTGTTAAGATGTCATTTTTCCCCAACTTGGGTCTATAAACTTAAGGCAATCCCAATCAAAATCCCAACAGACATTTTTTTTGGTAAAAATTAACAAGCTGATATTAAAATTTATGCAGAAATTGCTAAATAAGTTTTTAAAAAGAACAAAATTGGAGGACTTACATTATTGATTTCAAGAAGTGCTATAAAGCTACAACGTGA
This sequence comes from Piliocolobus tephrosceles, assembly GCF_002776525.5. NCBI lineage: Eukaryota > Metazoa > Chordata > Mammalia > Primates > Cercopithecidae > Piliocolobus > Piliocolobus tephrosceles. The sequence goes on along the minus strand of NC_045438.1, from coordinate 81,800,732 downwards.
AAAAGCTACAACAATGGAGAAAAATAGTGAATTATCCAACTGACTCACATACATATGGTCAACTGATTTCAACAAAAGCGATAAGGCAATTCAATGAGGAAAAGAAAGTCAATTAATAGTGCTGGAATACAGCTGCATATCTGTATGGAAAAAAAATGAACATTGATTCTTACCTTAAACCAAAGATAATAAATACTCAACATGGATCACAGACCAAAATGTAAAAGTCCAACTATTATGTTGGTGCAAAAGCAATCGTAGTTTTTGCCATTAAAAGTAATTACTTTTGCACCAACCTAATAAGTAACTTCTAGAAAGAACAGAAAGAAAAATCTTTGTGAGGGGTAGGCAAGATTTTTCAAAACAGAACACAGGAAGCATAAAATAAAAAATTAATAAATTGGACATCATAAAAATTAAACCTTTTTCTCTTTGAAAAATATCAGTAAGAAAATAGAAAGGCAAGCATAAAAGAAAATATTCACAGCACAAATATCAGACAACAAACTATAACAAGAATATACCAAAGTCTTACACCTCAATATGAAGAAGGGAAACAACACAATTTTTTAAATGGGCAAAATATTTTAAGACTTCACTAAAGAAATTATATGAAAGCCCAATAAGCACATGCCAAGGGACTAAAAGCAGACATCAGGGAAATGCAAATTAAAACCACAACAAGGTCCCCCCACACACCTATTAGAATGGTTAAAATGAAAAAGACCGACTATACCATGTGTGGGCAAGGATATGGAGTAAATGCAACTCTCATACACTGCTGCTGGGAATATAAAATTACACAGTACTTTGGAAAGGTATGGTGGTTTCTTGAAAAGTTAAACATATACCTATCATAAAACTCAGCTATTCTAAGTATTTATCCAAAGGAAATGAACACACATGTCTACATAACGACTTGTACACAAGCATTCATATCAACTCATTTTTGTTAGAGTGCCAAACTGGAAATAACTCAAAATATCCATCAATAGGTGACAAGATAAACAAAATTTGTTACATCTATGCAATGGAATCCTGCTTTAAAAAAGGAAGAAACTATTAATATATGTTAATAATTTGGGTGAATATCAACTCATGCTGAGTGAAAAAGTCAGCCAAAAAGAGACTACATCTTGTAGGATGAAATTCTATAAAACGCAAAAAATTATAGTTACAGAATGCAGACCAGTAGTTGCCTGGGGATGAGGGTGGAGGAGAGATGGATTATTAAAGGGAACAAGGAATCTTTTGGGATTGGGGAAACTCACAATTTTGATTGTGGTGGTTTCACAGGAGAATACATTTTGACAAAACCTATCAAATCATACACTTTAAATGTACAGTTTGCATATAAATTATACCTCAACCTTTGAGCATTTATTTCTTAAGAACTTTAAAATCATTTTGTCCAGTTCATAATAAACCCAATCTCAACTTCATTGGATTTCCAATTGAAATTGCATTAAACAAATACATAATCTATATGCATGTGTATCTATATCAAATATTTGATATTGTCTTATCATTTAGGAAAATGTTAAATTCAGGTCTTGTTTTACATTATTCATGAAGCCTCTTTACTTTAGCACTATTTCCTGATAAATGTTTTTCTTGATATTTTATAATTTTATTGCTCTTGCCACTAAGTTTTAAAAAATATCATTTTTTACTTCCGATTATTATAAAGAAAAACTATTGATTTCGATATATATCAGATACAGTCACTTTATCAAATTCTCTTATTAATTCTAACAGTATTTAAGTAGAGTCTCATGAACCCTCTATACAACTGTACATCCTGCAAACAAAAAAATATTAATTTCCATCGTTTACACTACTAATTATTCTCATTTTTGAGGGCTTTTTTCATTGTGCTGAAACTTTTTAAAAATGCTAGATGATGATAGAAAGTGAACCTCTGCTTTGTTTCAGGCCCTAGTTATTTCACATTCAATTAAAATGATAGTAGTCATTTTCACGAATTAATATGCTGTTGTTTTTGGTGAGCATTCTTTATCAAGTTTGGGAAATTTCATTTTAATCCTGTTTTATTTGTAAGTATTATCAAATCTCATTTGGGCATCTATTGATATAAGTGTAGTTTCTCTCCTTTAAATTATTTAATTAATATATCACATAATTGATTATATAATTCACCACATTGCCTACATAATTGTTTACATAATTAACATGTTACATAATGAATGAAAATGTTGCATTTGTATTATAAACCCTGCTTCTTGGTGTGTCAATCTTTTAATATTTTAAGGGATTCAATATGGACAGATTTCACCAACTGAACTATATCATGCTTTTTAATGGCTACACAGTATTACATGGTGTAACTCTACTATAACTTATTTAACCCTGATTAATGAGTATTTAAGTCGTCTTTTTCTCTTTTTACTCAATGCTGTGATAAACCTAATTATAAAGTAATATATCTCTAAAATTAGGTTGTTGCCAAAGTAATTGCGATTTTTGCCATTAAAAGTAACGACAGAAACCACAATTACTTTGGCATTAACTTAATAATTTATAGTTTTACATTTACTCTGTATGCCACATTTTCTTTATCCGTTCATCCGCTGATGAGCACTTAGGTTGATTCCATATTTTGGCTATTTGAATAGTACTGCAATAAACATGTGAGTGCAGACATCTCTTCAATATATTTGTTTGGACCAACGGAGGCAGGATGGTGCACTTCCGGGTTCTTCTTCACCACCAACTCTTCCCATGTGTGCAAGAATGCAGCTGACGCCCGGGAAGGTGCAGATTAATCAGGCATGCACCAGGTGATGTCAATCCGAGGAGACCAAGATTTACCTGGTGGCACCTGCGAGCGCCCCCCTTCCCCCGACATGCCCGTGCCCCGCCTATTGCCCTTCCACTCCTAGAAAAGTCGCTCCCAGAATGGCGTAAACCCGGGAGGCGGAGCTTGCAGTGAGCTGAGATCAGGCCACTGCACTCCAGCCCAGGCGACAGAGCGAGACTCCGTCTCAAAAAAAAAAAAAAAAGAAAAGAAAAGTCGCTCCCAGCAGATGCAAGCAGATGCACCAGGGGCGGGCTTTCTCAGCCCCCACTCTTGTCGGGACTGTATTAAAAACTCCACCCCTCCCCCCCCAGCTCCCGTCCCTGAAACTAGATGACCAAAGAATAAATTTGCAGTTTTGCTCCTACACTTGCCTACCCGCTGGTTCTTTTGTGCCCACTCTGTGGTCTTAGAAAAACAAATCAGTTGGTGCCGAAGACCCGGGAGGAGGCCCCTCCTCAGGCCTCTAGGGATTGAGGAACCTCCTCCTGCTTCCACACCGCAGAGGGACCAGGACCTGAGACCCGCTTCCCTCACTCTCACGGCCTCTCTGGGTAAGTGCCCTTGTCTCCTCTTTACCTCCCTCGGCCAAAATCCTGCGCAGGTCCGAGGTCCATTTTGAGCCGCCAAGTGGCTTGGGAGACCCGTTCAGGACGGAGACATCCGCCTGAAGGTAATCTCCACTTTGGCTCCATGAGCCTCCAGTCTCTCTCTGCTGGTTCCAAAAGACGCTTTGAAGCCAGGCAAAGATCCACTTCCATTTCCATTGTGTCCATTGTGTCGGTAAAGAGGAAACAAATGAGAAACCCCCAGTCCAAATTTCCAAAGAGCACCCCCTTAGGGTGCCTCCTAGCCAATTTAAAAACCTTACAGCTTGAACAAGACCTTAGGAGGAAGCGGTTAATTTTCCTTTCCACTGTGGCGTGATCGACCTCAGCAATTTCTGCCAGCGGCTAGGCAAGTGGTCCGAAATTAATTACATACAAGGCTTTTGGGCCTTAAGCTCTCGTCCCTATACTCCTCCTTCTCTCCACCCCCTCCCTTCCTGCCCAGACTCCTCCTTCCTCCTCCTTATCTACTAGTAATCCACTCGGTCCCATGCCTCCTTCGGGGCCCCCAACTGGCTGTCTTGAGTCCCCTATCTCTGCCCACACCCTCCTACAGTGTTAGCACCTTTGCGAGAGGTGGCTGGGGCAGAGGGGGTAGTCAGAGTACATGTCCCTTTTTCATTGGCCGATCTTTCCACAATTGAGAAGTGTTTAGGTGATTTCTCAGCTAATCCTACCATATACATAAAGGAATTTAGACACCTTTGTCAGGCCTATGACTTAACTTGGCATGACCTCCAGGTTATCCTAACCTCTACCCTAAACTGACTGAGGTTCTAACCCAATATGCCCGGTTAGATCTGGCCTCCCCCACAGGGGCCACCATTTTGGCATCTTATTTCATTTCTCAATCAGCTCCTGACATTTGTAAAAAAAAACTTCAAAAGGTAGAGGATGGTCCTCAGACACCAATGCAAGACCTAGTTAAATTAGCCTTTAAGGTCTATAACTCCAGAGAGAAGACGGCAAGTTCACCTTGAACAGAAGGTTCAGCTCCTAGCAGCGGCTTTACAGCCCAGTCATAACCCCAGGCCAGAGAGCACACACCCCACAGACTCCAAGGCTGCAAAAAGAGCCTGCTATATAAGTGCGGCAAGGCAGGACACTCTGCCAACAGGTGTCCGAAGGGTCCCCGAGCCCCAACGCAGCCTTGCTATAAGTGCAAGGCATCAGGACATTAGGCCAGTGAATGTCCTAACCCTCGTCCACCAGCAACCCCCTGCCCTGCTTGCCAGCAGGGAGGACACTGGAAGTCTGATTGCCCCACCCTGAGAACAGGTCTTGCGTCTCCACGTGACCCCCTTTCCCAGGATCCTGGGAGCTCCTTCCAGCTCCTACATCTGGACGACGACGACGACAACTGAAGGTGCCGAGACTCGGGGACCCCCATCACCCTTGCCGAGCCACAGGTGACTCTCCTGGTAGCGGGTAAGACAATTTTTTAATCGACAGCGAGGCTACCTATTCTGTTTTGTCGTCCTTCTCTGGACCTAGCCTTCCATCAATATCTCTGTAGTAGGAGTAAGGGAAAAGCCATCCACTCCACGAAAAACTCCACTCCTTAATTGCTGCCTGGCCAACAATTACTTTGCGCACTGGTTCCTCATTCCCAGCTAAAAAGGGCCCCTACCGAAAGCAATCAGTGGAAATCAGTTTGGCTTTCCCCCACTCGCCTCAAACATACTAAATTTTCTTAACTATCTCATACTCCCCAACCTTGCCAGGACCATCCTTCTGGGTTTTGCCCATATTCCAACAAATGCTTCCATTCCTCATTCCTATACTAATACTGTTCCTTATTTTATTCTTCATCCATACGTCCAAGTGCCAGCCATGGGCCCCGACCTTAATGACGCCCCTTAACAGCAGGAAGTAGCCAGACAGACCACGGCGCCCCTTTATCACTATTATCAATAAAAGGTTGGACTGTTTGGATGAAGGGAGGCAGGATGGTGCACTTCCGGGTTCTTCTTCACCACCAACTCTTCCCATGTGTGCGAGAATGCAGCTGACGCCCGGGAAGGTACAGATTAATCAGGCATGCACCAGGTGATGTCAATCCGAGGAGACCAAGATTTACCTGGTGGCACCTGCGGAGCGCCCCCCTCCTCCCCCGACATGCCCGTGCCCCGCCTATTGCCCTTCCACTCCTAGAAAAGTCGCTCCCAGCAGGTGCGCGGGGGACGGGCTTTCTCAGCCCCCACTCTTGTCGGGACTGTATTAGAAACTCCCCCCAACCCAGCTCCGGTCCCTGAAGCTAGATGACCAAAGAATAAATTTGCAGTTTTGCTTTTAGCCTTGCCTACTCGCTGGTTCTTTTGTGCCCACTCTGGTGGTCTTAGAAAAACAAATCAATATTGATATCTTTTCTTTTGTGTATACACTCAGAAGTGGAATTGCTGGGTCACACGGTAGTTTTACTTTCAGTTTTTTAAGGAACGTCCATACAGTTTTCTATAGTGGCTGTACTAATTTGCATTTCCACCAAAAATGTACATGGGTTCCTCATTTTCCATATTCTCACCAAATTGTTCCCTTTTTGATAAAAACTATTTTTACTGGGGTGAGACGATATTACCTTGTGGCTTTGATTTGCATTTCTCTGATGGTTAGTGAGGTTGAGCATTGTTTAACATACCCATTGGTCACCTGTTGTGTCTTTGTTTGAGAAATGTATATTCAGATCTTTTGCCCATTTTAAAGTTGTATTGTTTTTTCCTATTGAGTTGTTTGAGCTCCTTGTGTACTCTGGTTACTAATCCCTTATTAGAGGAATAGTTTGCAAACGTTTTCTCCCATTCTGTAGGTTGTATCTTTATTGTTTCCTTTATTGTGCAGAAGCTTTTTAGCTTGATGTAACTCCACTTATTTTTGCTTTGGTTGCCTGTGCTTTTGAGATCTTACACAAAAAAAGTCTTTGCCTAGATCGATTTTCTGGAGCCTTTACTTTCTTTTAGTAGTTTCATAGTTTCAGGTCTTGGATTTAAGTCTTAAATTCGTTTTGATTTGATTTTTGTGTATGGTCAAAGAGAGGGGTCTAGTTTCATTCTTCTGCATATGGATATCCCGTTTTCCCAGCATGATTCATTGAAGAGACCCTCCTTTCTCCATTTTATGTTCTTGGAGACTTTGTCAAAAATGAGTTGGCTGCACCCACATGGATTTCCTTCTGGGTTCTCTATGGTATTACATTGGCCTCTCTATATTTTTATGCTAGTATTAACACCATGCTGATTTGACTACCACAGCTTTTTAGAATATTAAAAAATACTCAGGTAGCGTGATACTTCCAGCTTTGTTCTTTCTGCTTTGGATTGCTTTGGCTACTTGGGATCTCTTTTGGTTCCATATATATTTTAGGATTTTTTTTCTATTTCCGTGAAAAATGTCATTGGTATTTTGATAGGAAATACATTGAACCAACAAATGGTTTTGGGTAGTATTGTCATTTTAACAGTACATCTTCTCATCCATGGGTATGAACTCTCTTTCCATTTTTTGTGCCCTCTTCAATTTCTTTTATTAGTGATTTATAGTTTTCCTTTATAAATCTTTCTTTGGTTAAATTGGTTCCTAGGTATTTTATATTACTCGTAGTTACTGTAAATAAGATTGTTTTCTTGATTTCTTTTTTTGATGGCTTACTGTTGGAGTACATAAATGCTACTAATTTTTGTATGCTGATTTTTTTATCTTGTAGCTTTACTAAATTTATCAGTTCTGACAGTCCTCTATTGGAGTCTTAGGTTTTTCTAATTATTAAGATCATGTCATCTGTGAACAAGGCTAATTTAACTTCATTTCCAATTTGGATGCCCTTTCTTTCTCCTGCCTAGTTGCTCTGGCCACAAGTTGCAATATTATGTTGAATAAAAGTGGTGAATGTGGGCATCCTTGTCTTGTTCCTGATTTTGGAGGAAAGGCTTTTTATTTTTCATTGTTCAGTATGATGTTGGCTGTGGGTTTGTCATATATGGCCTTTATTATTTTGAGGTATGTTCTTTCTACACCCAGTTTATTTAGAATTTCTATCATAAAGGAATGTATTTTATTGAATATTTTTCAGCATCTATTGAAATGGCCATATGATTTCTGTTCTTGGTTCTGTTAATGTGATGTATTACGTTTATTGACTTGCATATTTTGAATCATCCTTGCAACTCTGGGATGAATCACATTTGATCATGGTGAATGATCTTTTAAATATGTTGTTAAATCCAGTTTACTAGTATTTTGTTGAGGATTTTTGTATCTATTTTTTTTTCTTTCAGATTAAAGAATTCCTTTCAGTTTATCTTGTAAGATGGGTCTGGTGGAGGTAAATTCTCTCAGCTTTTGCTCATCTACAAAGATCACCTCTCTTGTTTGATAGTTTTGATGGTTGTGTCCCTCTTAGATGGCAGTTATTTTCTTTCAGCACTTTGGAACTGTCATCCCACTCCCTCCTGGCCTGCATGGTGTCCATTAAGTCTGCTGCCAGAAGAACTGGAGCTCCTTAATATGTTATTTGCTTCTCTCCTTTTGCTGCTTTTGGAATTCTTTTCTCCTTGACTCTTGACTTTTTTTTTCTTTTTTGAGACAGGGTCTCAATCTATTACCCAGGATGGAGAGCAGTGGCGTGATCTTGGCTTACTGCAACCTCCATCTCCTGCACTCAAGCGATCTTCCTATCAAAGTCTCCCAAGTAACTGGGACTACAAGTGCATGCCACCATGCCCAGCTAATTTTTTTGTATTTTAATAATTTTTTAAATTTATTTTTATTTTAAGTAGAGATGCGGTTTGGCCATGTTGCCCAGGCTGGTCTTGAACTCCTGCAGTCAAGTGATCCGCCCGCCTCGGCCTTCCACAGTGCTGGGATTACAGGCATGAGCCACCGCGCCTCGCCTTTGTCCTTGACTTTTGAAAGTTTGATTATATACCTTGGGGTAGTCTTATTTGGGTTGAATCTGTTTGGTGTTCTCTGACCTTCCTGTATCTGGCTATTTATCTCTTACTCAAGTTTTAGAAAGGTTTCTGTTATTTCTTTGAATAAGCTTTCCACCCCTTGCTCTTGCTCAACTCCCTCTTGAACACCAATAATTCTTAGATTTGGTCTTTCGAGGTAATTTTCTGTATCTGGTATGTTACTTTCATTCTTTTTTCTCCTCTCTTTCCAAACAGACTATCTTTGTGTTCACTGATTCCTTTTTCAGCTTGATCTATTCTGCTGTTGAAAGTCTCTAGCGAATTTCTCAATTCAGCAAATATTTCTCAACTCCAAGATGTTTTTTATTATTTCAATCTCTGTTAAATTTCTCTGATAAATTTCTGAATTGATTTTCTGTGTTATCTTGAGGATCACTGAGTTTCCTTATAACTGTTATTTTGCATTCTTGTTGAGTTCCCATATCACAGCCTTGTTGGCATCCTGGTTCCTTATTTTGTCTGTGTGGGAGGTCATAGTTCCGTTTGCTTATGTTTCCTGTAGATATACATTTATGTCTTTGCATTAAAGCATTAGTTATTTACTCGTCTTCTCTGTATGGCTTTTTTTTGGATACGTTTGTTAGAGATTTTTTTTGCCACTGACCTACTGATTTCCCTGCCCCTCCCCCCCCCCCCCCCGCCCCCGCCAAGTCGCTACCTCTTTTCTGGCACTAGATGGTGTCTTAAGCCCAGGTTTGCCACCCACCCAAATGGGGGTGGAGAGGTACCCAAAGGGGTATCTTGGTAGTGTGGGAAGGCTGGCCAGGGGTTCACGCCCAGGGAGCCTGTGGAATGAACCTCATATACCCTGATGCTGCTGAGAAGCCACTCTGATTTGGTGTTTCCTTTGGCTGAGTTACAGAGCTGCCAAGGCTTGCCTCCTGCCTTTGTCTCTGGATGACCTCAGGGATATTTTTCCCTTCAGACACTCTTGATGCTTCCCATGGGTTGAGGCAGGAACAGGTCTCCTGACAGAGAACTCAAGATGATGGGGAAGGTGGTTGTTAACCTTGATCTCTTTTTCCAGTGTAGGAACTCTGAACTGGGGGGTGAAATTTTGGGGGGAAGGGCACTGTGGACACAGAGGTCCAATTCTCTGACTACGTGGTCTTTTCACTTCTCTATGGTTCTAGGAACTATCACTTCTTTATATTTGAATTCTAGAATATTGCTGGTGATAATTTCAGCACTATATGTTGTCTTTTTTTGTGTGTGGGAGTTAGGGGGGTGGGGAGTAAAGCAAGCTTGCTTCTGTGCTACCATTTTGGAACCAGAAGTCTTGGTGGTTCCTACATTTGTGCAACAGGATCACTTGGGGAATTGGGAAAAAAGTTATATCCCTGGTCCTACACCATCATTGTGAAGCAGAATTTCCCCAGAATGTATACTTTCTCCCATCAAACTCTGGGAACAGAATTTCTCCCATCAAATCCATGGGAATACCTTTAGAATCTCCTCCTTTCAGATCCACCCTTACCTGGAGGGATCCAGGTTGGGGCCAATAGTGGGAGGAGAAATTCCAGCTCTTGTAGGCTGAATGTAATTGTGTCCATGGCAAAGGGCCTGGGTACCTGGCCCATTAAGCTGTCCTCTGGAGTTGCCCACAACAATAAAACTTGGTCAGAGTGTTGTCTAAGACTTCTCCACATCTTGGTTTTTATTTTTGTTGCACAGAAAACAGTAAGAAGGGAAATAATTTTTAAAAGGGAAAAATCACCACAATGCCAGCATCTGGACATTAACCACTTCACTTTTTAATTTTCTCTCAGAGGCTTTTGTAATTATTCCATTCAATGGCATTATTATTTCATTTATATTAAAGATCAAATATACTTTTTGTGAATGAGTCTAGGACTCTAGCTCTCTTCCCTTTTATTAACAAGAAAATACACTCCAAGTTCTACACTAATTAAAAATGAGAGTTTTGTAGGGCTTAAGGCTTAGAAGACCTGGGATTGAACTGCAGTCCATAATTTACTACCTGGGCAAACTTTCAAACTCCTCTGTGCTTCAGCTTACCTCTAAAGCAAGGGTCACATTTAAGAAATGTCGGAAACATAATATAAACTTAACAAATGTTAGTTTCTTTCTCTTTGTCTTTGTTGACATCTCTAAGTTTGTTAACACTTTTTTATCCTTGTAAGTTAAATTTTGTTTTCTTTTCATAATGGACTTCCTACCAAAGTTTCTTTTCTAAGGGACACTGTCTGATACTGAATATTTAAATGATTTCAAGTCTAGTTTCCAGCTAAGGTGTTTCAACTTAAAACACATTTTAAAGTTTTATTTTATTTTTCCAAGCTGTATCAATTATAAATACATGAAAATCTCCAGGTATGTGTACACCATATTGATCAGAGTTTTACATTAATGAAGATGCAAGTTACTTGTGCATTCTAGTGAGAGGCCAAGTTTTCCTGCTCCCCTTTTATTGTGGAGAGTGGGGAAGGAGGAAGTGGTCAAGGCAGTGGCCTACTTTCCTTCCCAAGGGAGTGTGGCAGAGGCTATTCTTGTCCCCTACAACCTTTCAGTCCTCCACCTGTAATTTAACTCTATCTGATCTCCTAAGTGAAGCATGTGGCTATCCATTATACAGATGTTTCCCAGCCTCTCTGCAGCTAGGAGTGGCCACGAGACTATGTTCTGTTCAAAACATGAGTGTAAACGATGTGCACCTTCCCAGTTCTTATCCTTTTCCTCTTCCCTTTGGCGGCAAAGCAGATGTGTAGAATTGTACTACTTTAGTTTTTTATATGAGAAAAAAAGAACTGCTAACTTGTTTCAGCCATTATTTTGGGCAGCAGCCAAACTTACATCCTAGTGAATATAGAGAGATAGTGAACATGGTCTGAGGCACTGAGGTTAAGGAATTTTCTGATATGGATAAAAAAGAAAGTACAATAGGAAGAAATGTTTGGTGTAGGCCAAGGAAATCTATACTACTTCCTCAGTCATCCTAAACATAAAACTTGGAACCATGAATGCAAAGATAGTAAAACTGAAATCTAACTACATAATTCTAAGAATGTACTAATAGTATCATGGCCCCAATGTACAGAAGTAGATGTGCTTAGTAAGCATATAATTCATCCATTTCATATGCAGCTCAGATAATATTCTCAGGGTACATGCAAAAGGAACAAGAGTGTGTCAATTTTTCTAAGATGTCTATCACATTTTAGATAGATATTTAGTTAAGGACTTTTGTAGGAAACTGATTAAAAGCCAAAAGGGTTCTAGAGCATGTGATGAGGGAATACCACCATTAATTCTACAACCTAAGTCACACTCATTTTCAGGTTTCTTCAGTCTTTTTTTTTTTTTTTGAGATGGAGTCTCGCTCTGTCGCCCAGGCTGGAGTGCAGTGGCCGGATCTCAGCTCACTGCAAGCTCCGCCTCCCGGGTTTACGCCATTCTCCTGCCTCAGCCTCCTGAGTAGCTAGGACTACAGGCGCCCGCACCATGCTCTGCTAGTTTTTTCGTATTTTTTTTTTTTTTTAGTAGAGACGGAGTTTCACCGTGTTAGCCAGGATGGTCTCGATCTCCTGACCTCGTGATCCGTCAGTCTCGGCCTCCCAAAGTGCTGGGAGGGATTACAGGCTTGAGGCACTGCGCCCGGCCTCTTCAGTCTCTTAATTTGAATTTAGTAAATGAGCCAATCAATGATTAATGTAATCATTCCAGTAATAACTAAAGAAGAGGTATCCACAAATAGAAACAGGCAATAAGTCTGAAAAGTAACTGCATTTTGTAAGTTACTTTTGCTTTTCAGAGGATAAATATCCAGCATTTACTCAGTAATTTCTGGTGCTTTCAAAGCAATAATCCTGCTGCTATATGGCACTGATAAGATATCATTAACCATTAAATTAAAGGAAAAGGAATGCCTTTCATGACTTGGAAATTTGAAAGTACCGTGACACTCAAATAGAGTTAAATAGCTATTCATTTCTCAAAAAAGCTTCATTGAAGAGTGGACGTATGTATTTTGGAAGACTCAAGTTATGCATAACACAGATGCTACTGATTTAAAGGCTGCCTAAAGTAACTGATGGGCAGGTCATTTAAACTGAAGTTCTGTTTTGGTGGAACTGCATGGCAGGGGGTGTTGGAACCTCCAAGATCAGTGTCTAGTCATGGATGGAAAAGGAGCATAGGGCCTGGTGTTAAGCATTGTATCATCTGCCAATGCAAATATATTTTCTATGTGCACCACCATTTCAGGAAGGACCACTGACAACATCTGTGTAAGATAGTGTCAAACAGTTTTACAAAGACTTATCTTCACTGTTACTGAAAATACTGTTTTGCAAATTCTTCTGTGGCATAACAACCAACCTAGTCTTTCCCGGGATTTTGAGCAAACAGAAAGCAGCTGCAACTTAAAAAAAATAAAAAAAAGAAAAACAACAGAAAACTTAAAATTCCTCTCAAAGAAATTACAAAAACTACTCAAGTAGGGGAAAAGGCTTAAGAAGTAAAGTGTACATATTTTAGGATTTCATTTATGTAAAACTGTAGAAAATGCAAACTAATCTATATTATTAGAAAGCAGATCAGTGGTTGGGGACTGGGGTGAGAGGAGGGCTCAACTGCAAGGGGCAGGAGGGTACTTTTGGAGGTGGTAGACATACTGAGGATGTTGACTGCTGGTGTGGTTTCCCAAGGGAATACGTAAGTCAAAACTCTATAAGCAGCACACTTTTACTTAAATGCTCACCAAATTCTGAGGTGATTTAGCTTTCCACATTGACTTATTTGGCAGGTAGGATATCTGCATTTTAAAAAATTGGATGCAGTTTATCATACATGAATTATACCCCAATTTAAAACCATGCAGATCTCCCACCTGCCAAATAAGTCAATGTGAAAGCTAAATCACCTCAGAATTTGGAGAGCATTTAAAATTACAGCATGGCAAAGTTGTTTAGATCATAGACTTGGGTTTTAAAAGACACAGGGGTGGGTCTCAATGTTGGCTTTGTTGCTATCTATAGAGCGGTCACAAAGCTCCTGCATCTTCTAGTTATGTTATCTCGTTCTCTTCCTTTGTTTGCCATTCAATCTAAGATTTTTCCTATGCTTTCTTTGCATCATGGACTAACAGTGGCCACGGCGTCCCCATGGATTCTGCCTGAAACAGATGATGATGGAAAAGGAGACTTAGGCACAAGTCTTAACCTTTAGGAGCCTATTTTCCCATCTGTAAGATGGGAATACTATCTAACTACTGTGTGACTGAAATGGACATGTAACTTGGTATTGGTAATAGCAGTGCAGTTTATAATATATGATAAACAAATATTTATTAAAAGAATGAGCAATTAAATGGATGGATTTACTAAAATGAAGGTAGAGTTTATAAGAATGTGTGCATATGTTTAGGTTGGAAAGCCAGCAGATTGATAAAGGAATGAAATACCTAATTTAACTTAGAAATACTCTAAGAAAACAGTTTTCTGATGAGAAGAACCACTTAGTGATATATGACATGTTGTGCTTCATACAAATTAGGACTCACGAAATTGTGAAGAGCTCCATTTAACACAAAACTTTGAAATGCAAGAGATGATGTGTTAACTGGCAAATTACCCAGCCTCTTAAAAACCCTGATTATGGTACAAAAGTGCCATTTCAGTTTTTACTAGGTTCTGTGTAAGGTAAACGTGGTGCTAAAGCAAAACACCTCACAGCTCATTTGCTGATACAAGTCATTCACCACTTTTACGTACCAGTTTAGAATAGTAATCTGAATTTTATTAAAAACAAAAATAAATCTAAAAAGCTTCCTTCAATTACAAGTATGGACAAGAATTTCTGTATTACATCATTTGACAAAATGTTCTGAATGACAGAAGGAGAAGTAGAACTTACTACCATTTGAAGACAGGAGTTGAACGCTGAAAACCACACACATTTATAGAAAGAAACCAAAGTTTCACAGGGAAGACCTGTGATCTCTGGCTACAGGAGCTGAAATTAGGAACATGAAAGAAACCTGAAGAGAGAAGACATTCAATACTCTAAAATACTTCAGCAAAAATAGTCAAACATTTGTAAACAACTTTTAACACATCTTTATATGCTGTGTTGCTATATGGTAAATATTCTTAACTGATTATTATTCAACTCAAAAAAGTGATTTTTATTGCTCATGAATACTTCCCACTAGATTAGATAAAAGCTTGCTTTCTTTCCCTGGAGGCAAGAGTAAAATGTAATTAGGGCTTACTCAGTGATTGTTTTTGAATTTCTTAGACTGGAGCATTCCAGCCACTTGCTTGGCTGTTTGTGATTTCCACCCAAAAAACGAAGGTCAAAATAAATTGTAAAACCAGAGCGAATAAGTTTGGCTCTTTGTTAACATTTTTATTTGCAGGTTTGATGGATAAGGACACTGATGAAACTGGCTGTGGATTTTAATTATCCCCGGTATCTTTTTCTCCCATCTCCAGGGATCATCAGGACTTAAAAGCACGAAATTGACAACACAACTACTTAAAAACAGAGTAAGGCTGAACTGTACTCAATGTCCAGGGCAACTACAGTACTGAAAATCCCAAGGAACTTATTGTAAACAAACAAGCAACTGTTCAACAGCCTCTTGCATTTGGTACCACGACTAAATCTACTATTTTCTTCCATTTAGCTATTTGGATATTTTTATGAAATGACTACAAGTAAAAACTGTAATAAAATTTCCCTTTAAGTGTGTTATGATACAGCAAAACACATCAATGACTAGAAATAAGATCTGAAATCTTGAATGCTAAATCCTAATGGCAACATCAAGCCTTAGCATTCATGCTTGGATATCTCGTGCTCTGAGATAAAAGGCCTCTTTAAAGTGACTAGGTCCCTTTCAGTGGAGTGACAGAGATGTACATACAAGCAACAATGCTATGGAGGAGTCATGCTTTATCCTAGTCTACAGTTATTTTCTCTGCCGATTTTATTTTACTATTACTATGCTGAACCCAATATCTGTTTCAGCTAGGTAATCAAATTATTTCAGAACAATAACACTCTTTTTATTTAAATTAAATGATAGAAGACATTTATTTCCAGGAAGCTTTCTAAAATAGCTTTTGAAGAAGCTAAAAATAACAGTTTAGTACAAACTGTCCTTCACCTGTATTGCTTGTATACACAAGGAATTCATTATAAAACTCAGTGGTAGGAGGAAAAAATAATGGAAGAAAAAGTTACCTGCTTTAACATTTTAAAGAATAGTTTTGATAACTTCTTAGATCTTGCTTATCTGAAATAGAGCAAAAACTGCAATACGATCATGACAGAATTCTAATAATCACAGCAATTAATGCCTTCATTTTGAACTTTTTCTTCCTAAAACATTAATGCTATAAAAATCAGATTGATGATATCCTTGTTTGAAAGACACCTTGTATTGGTATCAAAATGTGACTTGTTTTAACACCACCTGAAAAAATATAGAGTTTGCATAGTCTATTATTTCAATGTCATTTTATTATTAAAGTTATTCTGAAGGTTTTGGTAGCAAAATTACTGGTAACAATATAAATACTCTGTAAGTGTTGAAATTATTTTAAAAGTGTTGAAAGGCAGCAGGCATTCTAGAATGGGATTGTAAGGAAAATCAAATATTTCAATATCCAGGATAATTAGGATACTTGTTGAATTTATATTTACTTTTTTGACTTCCTTCTGATTTGCCTGGTTTATTCCTCATTTGGTATCATAAAAAGAAAGTTAAGCCCAAGCCTTTTTTAGCTGGAGCAATAATTTCCATTTTCCATTATTTTTCTTCATTTTTTTTTCAAATACATGAGAAAACAATCGAAGAATCATTGCAGGAAGAAATGATCATTTAAGCTCAATCATGTTCTTTTGCCTTTTAATTTCATTTAAGAGATTAATATTAGTCATAAAAGCTTTACAGTTTCAACACACATACACACAATCACAGAATTAAAAATCTTTACTCCTTAAAAAAAAATGAGTTCCATTTTGTTCAACGTATCACAATCAAATTTTAGTCTAACAAAATCCGGTAAAACTGCTTTCATTAAATAGAGCAGCTGCCACTTACCTTTACATATTTTACGGATGGAACTGATCCAAGGATGCTGGCATCAAAGCCCTTACACTGAACTATCCCTAAAAGTTCCGTATTTCTGTAATATACCACCAATCACTCTAAATTTGTAATACCCTGTCTTTAACTTGGTATATACCATCTTTTGGGAAAAAAATTATTAGCATTTTGAGATGAGATACAAGAATAAAGTCATTCTTGAGGTTCCACCTCTAATATGAAAAAATGGACGATGTTTGCACATAGCAGCTAGTTTGATACCTCCTGTTCTTTTAGGCTAGCCTTCACACAATGAGCATGCATATACAGCCACAGTTCACTGCATCTGTTTTGAAGTTGCAAAGTGCTGCTCATTCAAGTCACAGATGCTACCATGTTATGCAATGAAACAGTAAAATTGTATGTCCACCATGAGAAAAGGAAAATAAACAATGAAACAAATGCAGCAAATATAGGCAGTTGGCATTCAGAACACGCCAAAAAGCTAACACTCATGAATTGTCATTTTAAGGTTTTCCTTTCCTTAAAAAAAAAGTCTTTCTTTGCATATTTCAAAATGTAACGGTCCCAGAGAATCATGAAGTGCCTTGTCGTTTCTGCTGCTGACTTCTGATGACCTCTAGTTGTTTTTTGCATTGCTGGTAGTAAGTAGAAAGGCTTTTGTTTTCATCTAAAAGCTTTTTATGTTCTTGTACCAGGCGAGATGTATTTTGCTGGTCCTTTTCATCCTGGTCCAGTTCTGCAACTAGTTCTTGCCTACAAACAAATACCACATAATATTACACATGATGGAAAAATTCATACCTTACTAGCTGACGATGGAAGCTCAATTAGTGAGAATTTTTATTCTGGGTTTATCATTTTGCATCTTAGGTACACTGCTCAAGCATAATTATGGACTGGGGTGGAACTCTCATCTATTTCTAGTGTAATCATACAAATATCATAATCCTTTTATTAAGTAACTGTACTTGGATAAATAGTGAAGCAGATAAAATGGTAAAATAAAAGTTTCAGAAAATTTCATTTTCTATCCTCTTTTTGTATAGGAAGGATGAAAAATGGTTGGAAAAGGTTCTATCTGGCTATGGGAAAATATGAAGTTTTTATCATTCACATTCTACTTTTATACTCATTCGCATTCTGAAGTCACAATCATACTTAACTATAGTAGAGAGTGGTAAGCTAACAGAAAATTTGCAAGCTAATTAAAATAAATGCTATTGAATTTAAAGCTTTTTCCCATTTTAAAGCAGTGAGAAAAATTACAAAGTACCACTTCTTTTAAAATACTTACATTTACAAGCATTTTCAGGAAAGACCCTCATTCTTTTATAGTCTGATAAACTTATTTAAGTCCCTTTTATTCGGGAACTATTAAGTATTCCCAAAAAAGATGCATCTTTAGGCATTTCCTAAAGTGAAGTTACTGGATATAAATGAGCAATTAATAAAAGGTCCTTAAGCAAAATAACTACCTAATACTATTTCTGAAAGTATTTAAAATTAATTAAAACTGTCACAGTTTTCACAGCCAACAGCCTACTCTACCATTTGTTTTTTCCAGCATAGAATTCTTCTTTCAAATGATTAAAGTATGGCAAAAGTATAGGTTAAATACGTGAAATAAGAAATCAAGCTTTCTCAACATAAAGTGCCAGCAGTTCTATAATTACTTCTACGATTTCCAGACTGTAGTATTTAATTTCCTATTTAGGCTTACCTTTCAAATACTAGGTTGGTTCCATTTAAATCACTGTATCAATAAATTGTGATAAAACAATTTTTTCTCTTTGTTTTTGAAGCACATACAGAAAGCTTTTCACAAATTCAGAAAAAAAGCTTTCATTTATTTAGATTAAAATTAATGAAGGGAATCCTATTATCATACATATATAAAGATGCCAAAATGTTTTCCTTAACACTTCATTTTAGTTACCACTAATAATTCAGTTTCCTAAGTATGAAACTTCCTGAAGGTCATGCTTAAGAAAACTGAAGATACATACATATTTAAGAACTGTGAATGTAGTAGTAAGGAAATTAGATTGGATTTCTTTAAAAAGGGAGGAAGGCAGTTTTATAACTCCTTAGAAAAACACTCAGTTATGAAATACATATAGTATTTTAATAAGTAATCGAATCCTAAACATACACCTGGAAAAAGTGTATTTACAAAAATGTTTCTAAGATAAGGCACAACTGAATGTTAGTAAATCAAATTATTTTATCTATGTACAAGAAAACAATAAATCTTTATAACAATAAATCTAAACAGCTCTGAGAACATAAAACAATGGGTATAGAGCACCAGTTTATTTTCCATAGCACTAATATGATATAGTCAAAAGGACTGAATTTTGCATAAAAAATTCTTAGTAAAAGGGTGCTTAAAGCTTAAACAAGTTGAAAGTATACTTAATGACTAATTCTAAAAACTACGTTTTCATTGCACCTTATCATATTTTAAACTCAAAATACTAATGTATTTTTATTTTTATTCATAAAAAATAACTTACTTTCTCTGTAATAACAATGCAATTTCTGTTTGAACTTTCATATATTCTTGTGCCATTTTACAATGCTGTTCAAACACTGCCATAGATTCTTTGGAGTTTGGGCACGGTGCTAGAGGCTGAAAATAATCAGGAATGTTAAAACATAATTACATCAAATTTCAATATCTAGCTGAGAGTTAACACAGAGACTGTGATATATTTTTATAGCACTAAAGCAATGATCTTTTAAAAATAAGTGTTAAACCATGCCCTAGAAAATCTCAGTGTCCTTTTGTCAGAGTTAACTCAGCATTTAAATTTACTCTTGCTGTTTTAACAGTTTGTTACAGAGAACCATGATTGTTGGAGTTGTAGTCTCTGGTATGACATTTCAGGTTGCAAACAGGATCAAACTAAAAGACGCTTACAGCCCTCATACTCATGAGGAGGCACTGAAGTATATTATTTACATTTTCAGTCACTACGAACACGAGAATGTATCACAAATGTATTAGATAGAAATAAACCTATGAGTTTTGTTTTAACTCACTAAAATTAAACAGTGAAAATGTAATGCTTAGCAGTACTAAGGAAAGATACTGGAGGATTTTAAGATGACTGAAAAGATAAGAATATGATTCTGCCAATTTAACGTTTAATTAACTTAACCAAAAGAATTGTTTATTTTGATTTGATTCTAAAAAGTTTAAGGAGGCCAACTAAAAGGATAAATTAAGGACTGTAGAATGATGGGTGGCAACACAATTGTCAGCTTTAAAATCTCTAAGAAGAAAAAAGTCAGCTTCCAATGAGAAAGTACTCCTTTACCTGTAGTTGGTGATCCAGTGTAAGATAAGCCATTGGGATGGAGTTATCTGATCCATTGGTATCTGGAATTCAAGCATGCATTTTATTCATTTTCTGTCACAAATAATTGTAAATGAAAAGCAAGAAAGCATGAATGAAATACTTTTTTTCCCTAAAGTAAATATTATGTAAATTAAAAGTTATGGCTATTGGTAATGGAAGAGTCTATTTCTGAATTCTAAAGGTTAAAAAAAGGATATTCAATTATCAGATATGAGAATGCAATCATATTCTCATACCTATAATTTAAGTTGACTATAAACTGAATAGAACACAATATATCAGAGCTTCTAAGCTCTGAGTTAATTAAAAACAAAAACAGTGATATGAGACCTTTATATTTTAAATTCAGTCTTAATTGACCCTATCTAATCAAACCCCACATCTGTTTTCTTTATCATGCTAAGTTTATTTTATAGAAGGCTATGTCAACTCTGTTAATATCAATGTTCCTTAACAGGGAACGGGAGAAAGCAGAGACACATTCTCTTCCAGCGGATCACTTTCAATTTATATAGGTTATAATGTGACCCTTCCCGGTAAGAATCACTGCAGAAAATGAGATGTTGGTGATGAGAGTGTATTACAAATATGAACAGTAAGGAACCAAAAAGAGGATGAAACCTGTCGCTCAATGTCATGCCGAAAACAGGTAAGTTGATTAATTCAAACAACTAGCCAATTTTATGAAATTATTTGAATAGAATGCTTTTGTTTATATTTCAAAAGAGGTAAAACTGCCATACAACTTGACTGAGATGCATGGGATAGTCTCTTCTCAACATTAATGGTTACGTAGAACAGTTCCAGAAGTAAGCAGAATAACTCTGAAGTAATACAGAATTTTCTACTTCAGAAGTAGTTGCTTTCCCACTGTTAGTAGAGAAAAAATGAGCTAAATGAGTGAGTTGTTCAGTCTTTTTCTGACGAATAACTCCTTGAAGGAGTGGTATGGATAAGGCAAGTCAGCATGACAGCAGATGCAATGTATGCAATCCAAAAAAACTCAAGATGGGTTGCTGGCTCAGTAATCTTCTAATTTATTGTTAGCTGATATTCTAGTTTTTTTTTTTTTTTTTTTTTTTTTTTTTGAGGCAGAGTCTCGCTCTGTCGCCCAGGCTGGAGTGCAGTGGCCAGATCTCGGCTCACTGCAAATTCCGCCTCCCGGGTTTACGCCATTCTCCTGCCTCAGCCTCCCGAGTAGCTGGGACTACAGGCGCCCGCCACCTCGTCCGGCTAGTTTTTTGTATTTTTTTAGTAGAGACGGGGTTTCACTGTGTTAGCCAGGATGGTCTCGATCTCCTGACCTCGTGATCCACCCATCTCGGCCTCCCAAAGTGCTGGGATTACAGGCTTGAGCCACCGCACCCGGCTGTTTTTGCTTTGTTTTTTTTAAAGCCACTGAGAATGTGCTTGCAAGAAACTCCAAAAGCTAATTAGCAAAATCAGACCAAATGAGATAATACCTGTGAGGAACACTATGAAATGCTGGCATATATTAAGCACTCAACACATGACGGTAGTTATCATTATCATTCATATTAAATGGAGAATTAGAAAGAAAGAACAATTTAAAACAGTATAGTATGAATTGCATACTGAAAAAGTAATGTTTATTAAATATTGGAGGGCAATACAGAAAAACAGTAGAGACTTAAGGCACTTACCATTAAGGCTCATAAGCACTAACATAAATGTGTGTTTTTCTGAAGTGGCTCAACAAGAAATACACTTAATTTGTTATTTCTCTGACCAACTCTCCTCCCACCCCAACAGTAGTTTCAGACTATGCTCCCACATAAACACTGCTTTCCAAAAAACTAAAACTGATTTAAAATGACTGATTTCCTCCTGATTTACTAGAAAAATTTGTGTCTTGAAAAAGTTTCCTCAATTTAAGATTTCCATTCCTATTATTCTTTCTTAAATCACTGATACATTATATATCTCATTATATCAGCACCCTGTATCTGATATGTATTTTAGAATTAAGTATAATGCATCAATGTTGCATGGTATTCTGAGAGTGGAAAAAAAGTCCAAGGATTGTGTTATTCAAATAATTAAAATCCTTCTATGGTGGGGAACTTAAGGTCCTTCACTGAATTTCATCTTCTCTCTAAAACAAGTAAGTGGGATTTCACTTTCTCACTTTCAAACTAAATTGAAATTGAACTTCCAGTCTCTACTAGCAATAATTGGTCAAAGATTGGAAGATTATTTAATGAAAGTTTTGCGTGTGTGTGTGTGTGTGTGTGTGTGTGTTTCAATTGCTAATCAAATCTAATTGCTTCTCCTGAATGTCAAGGCACATGTCGCTTTGGTTAAATTAGGCAAACTCTCTTTTCTGACCCCTCAAATACAACACTTGTTACTATCTCATATTCCTTGAGTATGCATTCCCTTCAGTGGAATGTTGCCTTCTCCTTTCTGCTTTATGACTAAAGAACAAGTCTCATCATTTTATGAAAAGGTCAGAGACTATGCCAGGTCTTGTTTAATTGATTTCTCTTATAACTATCGAAACACTCAGCTTGTACTATAAATTTAGTAAGTTATTATATAGTATAAGTTTATTTTTAATGTGTCAGTATTATGACTCTAACCAGACTGCAAGGAATGGGGCCATGCCTTATACTTTATATTAATACATCTTTGCAAAGTACTAAGCACAGGTGAAAATTCTTTAGTGAGTTTCCCCCTCTGCCGCTCCCTCTATTGTGCGTCTAGATATCTCTCTCACTAGATCCTCTCAGTATGTGTATCTTTTTAAACACCCATTATATTATAAATAGGAACTGAAGAGCACTCATTATCGGCTATGATTATTAAATTGTTTTGCTCTTTAGCTTTCTCTGAAAATACGCAAAAACCTCTCAAATTAAAAAAATTTAATTAGGTTGTTTTAACCTAGGTTTACACTCTTAATTTTTTCCTTGGTCAGTGGGCCTTCAAAGAAAAAGACTTTACCTATCTGTTCCCTAATTTAGGGTTCCCAATCTATTAACTTGGCTATCAATATTTTTCTTAGAAATACTGCAAAGCTGAATTAATTATAAACTTAAACCAGAGCATCCATTTTCAAAATGTATTCAAAGTTATAGCCGCACATTTGCAATGTATTTCAAGGCAAAGACAAAATTCAGCTGATATTGCAAGTTATTTCTAGCAATTAATATTTTGTGGTGTTTCTAGGTACAAAAAAGAAACAATGGGACAGGACTTGGAAGGTAGAAGCAACACATGAAGCAGAAATGTAGCAGTTAGGTGAGAGAGAGGCTTAAACATCTTTTATTTTACCCCCATGAAGTCACAATTCGCCACACTGTTGACTGGCATATATAGATTAGTACAGACTGAAGACAGGAGGCTCTGCTGAGTTGAGTACCAGACCTGGGCAAATGCTGTAATGTCAGGGAGCATACTCCCTTGCCAAAGGGTTCAGAAATCAAAAAGAGCTGCTATCACCTGAATGTTAGTGATAAAATTGGGCAAGAGCATTTCCCTGTCTACCACTGGGGAGGAACAAGTCTATAATGAATTCTATACATGTGCTGCGTAGTGGTGAATGCTCTGGACAGTCCTAGGTTGGGCTGTGCTAGGGGTGAAACAGGAGTTTTTGCCACCACTAAATTTAAACTTCCTAAAACTGGAGAGTACACCCTGGCTAAACATAGTTCTATCTTACATGACACAGAGAAAAACCACCCAGTTAATTTTTTAAATTAAATTATAAACTTGACCAAACCACATCAGATAACTATAAATACTTGAGTTGTATTTTAGTTTGTAAAGACAGAAAGCTGACTTTTAAACTTCAATCTAATTGCTACTATTAATAACATAGTCGATCTTATATAAAATACCAAATGCTTTAATTTTCCAAGGGCTTAAGAGATCATCTTTCCCTTCATGACCTAATATAATATAAATAAAAAATTTCATAAGTACACTTAAAAACATTTATCAACGTATTCTTTTAAAGTTAGGGAAAAAATAATTCTACTGTGGCACATCATTTCCTGTTTGCCCATAATGAAATGATGCCATCACTACCTTTAGGCGGGTGGACATTAATACTAATATTGTGACCAGTTAGTTATTCATGTTGGGGAGCTTTAATAACTCTTCACAGGCTTCTAAAGGTCTAATAGAATATTTGCATAACTGAAAATGGTGTCTCTTATCAGTTAAAAACAATTCAAAAGGTCAATGGTCAGAATTTTTTTCACCTTAAGGTACATGACATCTTGTGTCCTTAGAACAAAAGACTGAGAGGAAGATGATGAGGATGATTTTTACCATTCTCTGATTTTGGTTACTGAAAAAATAATGACTTTACTACTATCATCTAGTAGGATGCATCTAGTAGGAAAATCACAGGCTGAAGTATCAAAAATTCAACATGCTTTGCAACTGGAAAAAAACCCCAGACAGATGATCTTTAAAATACATGTTTAGTATCTGGATTAAAAAAAATACAGAAGGTAAGGCAGTCTCTGTCTCTGCATTCAAAATGGCATTTTAACACGTATTGCTAAATAGTTTATTTCATATAAAAATCTAAACAACAGTACAATGCCTGCCTTTGTAAAAATTAGAGTAATGACATAGCCAAATGAAAATGAATATAAACATGATTGATTGAACTTCATAAGTATGAAGAAACAGACTGGTCACCTGTGGAATCATCAGGGGTCCATGGATGACTTCGAGTTGGCTTTTCTGAGGTTGGTCCTGAGGTAGTAATCATTCTGACACTGGGACTGGATGACCTACTGCTCACCTACAGCAAGAAGTGATAGGAGAAACAAAATGTGATTTTTTGATTAAAAAAAAAATGACGAGAACGTTTCCATTAAAAGGCAAAGAAGAGACTTAGAGATCCCCAAAAAACTCTTGTAAACAACAAAATAAATCCTCTCTTACATATATGTAAAAATTTATATGCACTCACACATACCTCTTAAAAACTGATGAACTTGCAAGAAACTAAGAAATAGCCGGGCGCGGTGGCTCAAGCCTGTAATCCCAGCACTTTGGGAAGCCGAGACGGGCGGATCACGAGGTCAGGAGATCGAGACCATCCTGGCTAACACCGTGAAAGCCCGTCTCTACTAAAAAATACAAAAAACTAGCCGGGCGAGGTGGCGGGCGCCTGTAGTCCCAGCTACTCAGGAGGCTGAGGTGGGAGAATGGCGTGAACCCGGGAGGCAGTGGAGCTTGCAGTGAGCTGAGATCCGGCCACTGCACTCCAGCCGCCTGGGCGACAGAGCGAGACTCTGTCTCAAAAAAAAAAAAAAAAAAAAAAAAAAAAGAAATACTCTGAGATTAGAAACAAAACAAGATCAGGAAACTAGCAAGTGCTTAAGCTGACAGCCCTGGGAATTTCAACTGAACACCAGTGGCCTAGAGCTACTGTTTTCACAGGCTGCTGGACTCAGAGGAATGGATCATAAAGCCTTGGGCCTTTGTAGGATGGAAGTAAGACTGCAGAAACCTCTGCTTAAAGCTAAAGCTCAGCAAAGGCTTCACTCTCTGAGAAAAGGTCACATAACTAGGGGGAAAAATCTGTCCTACAGAAGCGGACAGGAAATAAATTTGTCTCTCTTGGGTTAGTGGCTCTGGGTGGAAGGGAGAAATGTATTAACCATGAATCCACAAAAAATTTCCAGTTTGGATGCAGGTTACAACAAATTCCAACCACAACAAATCCCAAGCATAAGAAATAGGAAGAAGCTCACAAATTGAGTTCAACATGGAACATGTACATTCAAATTCTAGGAAACAATTAACAGGAGATAGAAAAAGCAGCCAGAAGAAAGTAGAACAATATCTTCAAAGTACTGAAAGAAAGTAACTGCCAGTCTAGAATTGTCTAGCCAATAAAATTTGAAGAATGAGGCCAAAATAACATTCTTAGATGGGCAAAAACTGAGTTTACCTTCCATACATTTTTACCCCAGAAATTTTTCAAGCATGTATTTTTGGAAGAAGAAAAATTTTACTTGATGGAAGGATCAAGACACAATAAGGAATAGTGATAAACAGAAAATAAATCTACACACTGAAAACATTCAGTGATGGAAACAGTGAATTTATAGAAGTATCAAACAAATAAGATGGCACTAAAATTATAAATAACAATAGCAAAAGCATGAAGAGCACTGATTTAAAAATCCTTGTATTGTTCAGGATGAGGGTACAGATCTTTATGAGGTTGGGCATGAATGTTAAAATTTCAAATGTATTTACAAAAAGTAGTAGTATGTAACTCCCAAACCAGAAAGAAAACAATACAATTAAAAATAAATTTATTCAGTTCAAAAGAAAGCTGAAAAGAGAAATAAGAGAAAACATAAGAGAGCAAACTTATCAGTAACCATAATAAATGTAAATAAATTAAACTCTCCAGTTAAGATATTTTTTTAAAAATCAGATTGTCAGGATGAATTAAATGCTATTTATAAGAGATATACCTAATTTACAGAGACAGAGAAAACAGAAAGTTACAGGATAAAAAAAGAAAACCAGGCAAAAACTACCCCAAATAAAGTACCTATATTAATACCAGAGAGAACATATTTTAGGGTCCAAAATAATACTAGAGAAATATGATAAGTGGTTCAATTCAGAATACAGCAACTCAAAATTTATTTTTAAAAAATTATTATTATTATTATTTTGTAGACATGGGTCTTACTACGTTGACCAGGCTTCTCTCAACTTTCTGGCCCCAAGTGACCCTCCTGCCTCAGTCTCCCAAAGTGCTGGGATTACAGGCATGAGCCACTGTGCCTGGCCAACGATTCCAAATTTATATGCTGTACATACAAATAGATAAATCAAAAAAACTGCAAGGAAAAAGGACACATCCACTATCACAGTGAGATTTGTTTTTAAAGACAAGGTCTTGCTCTGTTGCCCAGGCTGGAGTGCAGTGGTACCATCATAGCTCACTATACCCTCAAACTCCTGGGCTCAAGCGATCCTCCCATCTCAGCCTCCTGAGCAGCTGGGACTACAGGAACACACAATTGTGTCCAGCTAATTTTAAAATATTTTGTGGAGTCAGGGTCTTGCTATGTTCCGAGACCGGTCTCAACCTCTTGGCCTCAAGTGATTCTCCCTCCACAGTTTCCCAAAGCACTGGGATTGCAGGTATAAGCTACTGTGCCTGGCCAACAATTCAAAATTTATATGCTGTACATATAAACAGATAAAGCAAAAAACTCAAGGAAGTATCCTCAAACTCCTGGGCTCAAGTGATCCTCCTGCCTTAGCCTCCTGAGTAGCTGGGACTATAGTTACATGCCATTGCACTTGGCTAATTTTTAAACTTTTTGTAGAGATGGGATCTTGCTATGTTGCCCAGGCTGACCTAATGGCTTCAAGAAATCCTCCCACCTTGGCCTCCCAAAGTGCTGGGATTACAGGTGTGAGCAACTGTGCCCAGCCCCACAGTAAGATATGTTAATATTCTTCTGTAAATTATATAAAAGGAGACCAAAACATAAAACAAAACATACACACAGTAAAACTTGAACTCCATTAAAAAACAAGCTTAATCTAAACATAACTGACTTTATGCCTAGCAAATGAAGAATACACATTCTTTTTAAGCATTCATGGGACACTGATAAAAACTGATTATGAAAACTGATTATGTACTAAGCTGTAAAGCAAATCTCAAAAATGTTAAAAACATTTCAGTATCATAATTTAATTACTTTTTATACTGATTTCAAAACCTTTAAAAATCTTCTGTTTTGAAAAACACTTCTAAATAATTCATTGGTCAAAGGAGAAAATAAAAGGGACATTAGAAAATACTTGAACTGAATTTTAACATGATCATGCTAACACTTGGGGATGTGACTAAAAGAGCACTTAGAGGAGAGGAAAACATTTAACTCTAAATATATATATGAAAAAACCAGAAACACTGATAATTTATAAGCTAGAGACCTAACTTAGTTAAAAAAAAGAATTCGCCTCCCAAAATGAAAAACAGTAAAATATAGTATTTTGAAATCAGAGACAATACTATAAAAATGAACACATTCTTAAAAAAAAAAAGTTTCCAAAATTCCTATACATTATAGAAAATACCAAGCACAGAGGAGGGTTTTACAGGTAAGTTCTATCAAACATTCAAGAAAAAGATTTTCCCAATCTTAAATTATCCTAAACAAAGAAAGAAGAAACTTTCTGACTCATTCTGTGAAGGCAGTAAAAATCAATATATAAGGACAGTGTGAGAAAGAAAGTTAAAACTGAACCTCACTTCCAAAAAATAAAAATAAAAAAATAAAAAAAGAGACACAAAAGTCATAATTTCTAAAAATTATATTAGCAAATATAATGTGGCAGTGTACAAGCAATAAAAATCATTTAAAAAGTTTGGTTTATCCAACTTTGCAAATGACTGCAAAGGTCACTCATCTGACATTAGGAAATTCCATTAATACAATTCATTACATCAACAGATTAAAGGACAAAACCTCAACAGATGCAGAAAAAGCATTTAACATCTACTTATATAAAGTACATTTAACAAACTTAAATTCTATGTATGAGAAGAGAATTTCTTTTTCTTTCTTTCTTTTTTTTTTTTTGAGACAGGGTCTTGTTCTGTTGCCCAGGCTGGCGTGCAATGGCACCAACACAGCTCACTGCAGCCCTGACCTCCTTGGCTAAGTAATCCTCCCACCTCAGCCTTCTGAGTAGCTGGAACCACAGGCTCACGGCACCATGCATGGCTAATTTAAAAAAAATATATTTGTGTTGAGATGGGGTCTCGCCCATGTTGTGCAGACTGGTCTCGAACTCCTGGGCTCCAGCGATCCTCCTGCCTCGGCCTCCCAAAGTGCTGGGATTAGAGGTGTGAGCCCCTGTGCCCAGTGGGAAGAGGATTTCCTAATCAGATAAAAGGTATTTATGATACCTGGAAACATGATATATGTCAGAATGTGGCACTGAGGGTTGGTGGGGGAATGACAGGGAAGGCCACAGGTGAGGAACACACAGGGACCAACCCTCACTGGGATTGTTAGTGTTCCATTCCTTAAGCTGGGTGGTGGGTTCAGAAGTGTCCATTTTATTATTTTCATAACTTATACATTATATGCATTCTTATCTACATATTAATATTTCATATATTAAAACTTTTCAAAGGATACAGAAACTAAAATGGATTTCCTTTTTTTTTTTTTTTTTGAGACAAGAGTCTTGCTCTGTTGCCCAGGCTGGAGTGCAGTGGTGTGATCTCGGCTCACTGCAAGCTCCGCCTCCTGGGTTCACACCATTCTCCTGCCTCAGCCTCCTGAGTAGCTGGGACTACAGGTGCCTGCTACCATGCCCAGCTAATTTTTTTTTTTGGATTTTTAGTAGAGACGGGGTTTCACCTTGTTAGCCAGGATGATCTCAATCTCCTGACCTCGTGATCCGCCTGCCTCGGCCTCCCAAAGTGCTGGGGTTACAGGTGTGAGCCACCGTGCCCAGTCTCCAAAATGGATTTCATAAGGACTTTTTAAAAAGTCCTTGATGTGTTACTGAGTACCAAAGAGGAGACTTGAAAAGAACTTAAAAAGAACACAGAGTTATAGAAAATAAAACATAAAATAAATTCATGAAGAATCTCATATCTAGCTTTAACATAAAACACTCAAATTCAAGACTGCAACAAGTA
This sequence comes from Piliocolobus tephrosceles, assembly GCF_002776525.5. Classification (NCBI taxonomy): domain Eukaryota; kingdom Metazoa; phylum Chordata; class Mammalia; order Primates; family Cercopithecidae; genus Piliocolobus; species Piliocolobus tephrosceles. The sequence goes on along the minus strand of NC_045438.1, from coordinate 81,771,206 downwards.
AAACGAAATGCAATACAAAAGTACCTTTGAGTAGAATCCATCGTATGTGAGTTCTAATTATGCTGTCATGTCTGCTTTAGATCACTTCAACCTCTCTTTATCTGGAGAGGGGTTGGGGCTGGGTTAAGAATGTGATGAGAAGTGTTCCATATAGTGCTAAAATTCTATGATTTCAGGCCTTGAAAACCCACAATGGATTCAGGATAATAAACAGTGAGAGGTACTTTGTTTTCCTCTCTTTTTTTTTTTTTAATAATTTTTAATTTTTGTGGGTATATAGTAGGTACATATTTATGGGTCAGTGTATTGCTAATGTACATTTTAAAAAGAGACACATATGTTTGTGACATGTGACAATCAGTATCAGTTGTGAGAAATCAACAAGATATAGTAGAAGCAATAATTAGGTTTTAAAAATGAGAATGGATTCAGTATATTTAAAAAAGAGGTCACTGAACATTTGCAATATTAAAACAAGTAAGTTGGCCCTAATACGAATTTTACAGTACTCCTTAAGTTTAAATCTTTTGCAAAATGATTCTTTGCTACATGTTTCTTTTTACCTTCTACTTTCCAAGAAACTCTTAGTACCTTCTATGCATGCTTGTTTGTCCCCCTTGTCATTTCCAACAGCTATGAAACTAAGAAATATAAGACTCGCACTTTTAGTGCAAGTTTCAAAACTGTCTTTAGACCAGCGTAGAGTTAGATTTAAATCCATAAACTAATAAATAAATCTTTATATTTTAAGAAATGTCTATCTCAATAAATAATATGCTAATACATTTGTATAAAAAACTAAGGAAATATTTAAAAACAAGGCATAATTGTAGTTTTTGAATATGTGAATAACAGAAGGCATAAATAAGAGGAACACATAACGTCTGACAATTAACCAAAAAACTCAAAGTAGTCTATGGCTGAATTTATGTTACTGCTTGTAACCAACTACTGAAGAAGCTTTTATAGCAGCTACTTTTTAAAATCAGTGATAAAATTCTGAGAGTCACAAATGCTCTCAAACTATTCAAACTCATTTAAGTTGCTCCTTCCTTTAAGACATTTACAATTACTTATTCTATCCCCACATTAACTGCAAAGTTTAAGAGATATAGGCAAACCTGACTTACCAAAAGGATTGGATATGAAAGTGGTTCCAAGAGTACAGAAACACAACACAGCAATTTAAGGCAGCAAAAGAATATTAAGCCAAATTTAAACCGCAGGGGCAGTCTACCATTAGTAGACATGAACTGGAATTGGCCTTTGACCAGAAATTTATCCCTATATTTATAAAAAGGAATTGGAAGTTATTTTACAGACAAAAATAAAGCTCAGCTTTTAATATCTTACCTGAAAGACTGGGAAAATATTTTCATAAGTCAGGAATTTAAGCCCAGTGTTATTATTTAGACTGACATTTAAAAGCTATTTAATACCCTCAGAAATCTTAGTAGCTAAAATTATACAAGCACAAAACACAGAGATTAAATGATGACTTATATGATATTTTTGCTAAAGTAACTTCTCAATAATATAAATATTTTTAAAATGGGTATAAGTTGGTAATGTGGATTTCCATGGGTACTTTATTATGGTAGTCACAGATAATTAAATCTATACATGAAGGTTGTATTGAAAATATTGTTTCTAATCTAAAGGTCTGTAGGCTTGATCTAATTTTGGCTTCACTACAGTTTTTCATAAGGGAATTTCAGAATTTTATTATTCTTACATGGTCTTCTACAATAGAAAGGTGTCTATTCTCCAACAGAGGCTGGGCGTAGTGGCTCACGACTGTAATCCTAGCACTTTGGGAGGCTGAGGCAGGCAGATCGCTTGAGGTCAGAAGTTCGAGACCAGCCTGGGCAACATGGTGAAACCCTGTCTCTACTAAAAATAAATAAAAAAAAATATTAGCCAGGTGTGGTGGCACACGCCTGTAATTCCAGCTACTTGGGAGGCTGGGGTGGAAGAATCACTCGAACCCAGGAGGCAGATGTTGCAATGAGCCGAGATGACACTACCGCACTCTAGCCTGGTTGACAGGGGGGACTCTGTCTTGGGGAAAAAAAAAGAAAAAAAGAAAGGTGTCTATTCTCCAATAGAAAGGTATAGTATGAAGAAGGAATTATTCAAAACTATTACGTAAGTTTTTGATTTAGAGTTTAACAGAACATTTGTTTACACAAAAGGAGGTACAGAATGAAGATGGACAAGAGTAGTACGATAAATCACATCCCTTAAATACGTAATAACAATGTATATTAATATCACTCAATATGCGACGAGACCTTTAAAGCAAATCCTTTCCATGATCCTCGACACAAGGTTTCCTTATGAACAGAAACAACACTGGTGGGTTTTACTTCTTTCCCTTTCCAAGTGCTATTTTCCTTTTGTTTCTGGATGGTAACACACTATCATGAGAGCAAGGATTGGCATCGAGAGCCCGGGGAGGCACACTGTGGAGAGGCCGGCACACAACATGGATTAGTATCTACTGTGTGCTCTGGTACTTTCACCTCTGTTAAGAACTCTGGGAGGTGGGTGTTATGGTCCCTATTTGTAGATAAGGATGCAGAAGCTCAGGGAAATTAAGGAACTCGCCCAAAGTCACATATTTGACAATAAAAGTAGATTATGAAGTCCATATGGAAATGTAACATGTCCACTTCTCTAAATAATCATAACTGTATCATCTTGCAGTCATAATTTTCATTGACTGCAGCCCCCTCTAAGGGAATTCTTGAATATACATCTATACTGAATACAATTCCAGAAGTGGTATTCAGGCATTTATAAGAATGTATATTGTTTTAGTGAAACACAGAATGGCTCACCCAGGTGTATAAAACATAAATTTGTGCGGTCGTCGGTAGAAATTTATTACCAAGATAGGTTAACCTTGCTCAATGATATGACACAGCTACAATTCATCATCACTTAACAACTATTTAAATAATTAATGACAATGCAGACTATTAGAAGCTAAAATACCTAAATGTAAGAGATCTAGGGCTATAACAGCATGCATCACATCTAGTTTCACATGCAAGATAGAATGATTAGAGTATAGAGTTTGTGTGCTTTGGAATCAGGTCTGGATTCAAAACCTGGTTATACCTGCACGTTATGCACATGTACCCTAGAACTTAAAGTATAATAATAAAAAACAAACAAACAAACAAACAAAAAACCTGGTTATAAGAATTACTGGCAGTATAAGGAAGTAAGAGACTTAGGTCAGTTTTTCTCATCCTCACTTTACCTGGCTGCAAATGAGATGAAAAAGTACCAACTTCACAGGATTAAGATCCTGATAACAGGATTAACATTCTGATAACGTATACTAAGAGCCTATCTGGCACAAAGTCAGTGCACAACAAATGGAAGCTGTTATTACTCTAGTTTTCTAATTGATTTGGGCATAAGTCTGATCTCTCCAAATGAGGTGCTTGGGAACTAGGCTTTATTGGTATTGTCAAAGCCCTGTAGTCAAAGACTGCCAGGAACACACCAATAGTGGAAAGAGTTGGGTTTAATATTTATTGCAGTGAAGGAGAATGCTTACCATGGGGCAGCATGGGTTGTATCAGTAAGAGGGTTTTAGAAAAAGAATGTATTATAGGATTTAGGCTTTGGTTGGGTGATTTTGGGGGAAACTCTAAGGAAGGAGGGGTTCATTCCAGATTGGCTGCTGTCAGAAAGCAAGGGCAATTCCACAGGGAGGGCAGTCCAGAGTGAGGACCAAGCTGTAATAGGTACAGAAGCAGCAGTCACTCTTAATAGCTGGGAGAGGACAATGTTAAGTATTTTGTGGCTGGCACAGTGACCTTGTTTTTGTCTGTGCTTAGAAAACATTCCGATGTAGTCTTCTTTTGTCTCCTTTTATCATGGGCTCAGCACTATCTTGTCTGATGTTGCTGTTCTGAGAGATTATGTCCAGTAAGACAGTAACATGGTCTAGCTCTGACAGCCAGTCGTTGAGAGTAACGCCGGCTTCTAACAACAGTGAGGCCACAGTGTCAAACCAGTTCCTGGATGTCAGGGACTGCTTTTTTCTTTCTCAGTATCTTTTCAAAGCTTCTAGGAAGTCACATCTATTGAGTGTTTAAAAAGCTTCCTGAATTAATGAAAAAACTATGTTTAAAAGTGAGTTGTATGTTGTAAGAATGCAATCTTTTACAACTATACTTATATCATTACTTTTCATTAAGAAGCTTGCTTCATTTACTATTCCTCTCAAATGGATGGCAGCAGAAAAACAACCAATTTAATTTTAGTTTACAGTTGGAAATTCTAAGTGATTTTACTAAGATTATGTTTTGAGTCAAGAGCCACAGTACAATCAGTTTACTTTCCTCTACAAGATGTAATGTTATTACATTTTATTAGGAAGTTCTCTCTCTTCTCTGATGATTGTACTCAGTGGGCCAGAGTCTTTTCTTCATGCATTCCCATGGCCAGAAAAAGAAAAAGAAATTAACTCTGAGCATCTGCCTAATCACACTTAGCCAGACTTCAAAAAGGATGGCACCTTCCAATTTTGAAAACACATATTGTGAATACTTTTCTTCCTCAAATGAATATTATCTTTGTGAGTAATTTAAAAGATTTAATGGTCACTTATCATACACTTTTTGGGAGAAATGTTTTCATAGCACATTAGGATTAGTACTTGCCACCCTCATGCCAAGCTGAACATTAGGCATTTTAAGGTTATAACAGAAATAATTTTGAAAGAGTGGATCAGTTTTAAAATGTGGCTACACAATGGTCATATATCACCTGTTTCAAAACAGGTTTTACTGCCATATCAAACTCTCCCTCACCCCAAATCTTTCAGAGTGGTCTATGACAGTTCCACAAACAACTGTCCCACACCCATAGTTGGCCTCAGTTCCAGCGTTTTACTACCTGAAGGTATTGTGAATTAAAAGGATAACAACCAAAATCTCAAATAATGTGGAACTTGTGAAGAAATAAGTAAGACCTGGTGTGGGAAGATCAGTCCTGAATTATGGCAACACCTTTATTCTAGAGTCTACAGAAAAGCTTTCAAACTAGTAGCTGCTCCTGATATGTCTTAGGGCAAGCTTCTCATTCCTAGTCAAACACTTGGCTAGAAGTTCTCATAACTGGAATATCAATGGCAATAGTAAACAGAGTTTAAAAGGCTGAGCTCATCAAGCCTCCAAAGAATCAAAGCAAATAGCAGATGTCAAACTATCTGTTACTAAATGGGCTGATTAAAACTTTTAAGTATCTGAGGGGGAGAAAATGGGAAACTTCAGCCAAAAGTTCTGGGGTCTTAACAAAACAGATATACTGAAAAAAACTATCCTTAAATAATGAAATCAAGATTTAGAGTCACTAGTATCACAAAACATAATAAATTAATGTGTCTATATATATTTTATTTATATATGTGTGTTTATAAGCATTTTGTGAAATAAACATATTTCCAGATGTAAATGAAGATCAAGGATATTCACCACTTAAATATTTGAAGTGGTTTTTGGTAAGCTGGTTAAGTTGATGGGTATGAAAGGCTTTTTTATTAATGACTACAAAGAATCTCCAAAATTTAAAGTATATTATGAAAATGATATAATAATAAAATACCTTTTTAGGATGACAAGTACTAATATACATTATCATAAATTACATCAGATTGTTTTTAATATGTAAATGCTAAAATTTTATAAAAATATGGATCATGAAGTAATAATTTCATTACTTAATACTTAATAATTTAATGCTTAATACTTCTTAATACATAATTTCATTACTTTATTACTTTCATTACTTTTATGCTGCTCTCATAAAACTTATACAGCTGAAAACAAACACCTCATAATTAATCTTCATTCATTTTACAGAATATAGTATATAATAAATTATATATGTCAAGTGTATTAATCTGAGTAACAGAAAAAACAATGATTGAGCTACTTTTATATACCTGGTGGGTTAAAACTCTGCACTAATCAGTAATGGCTTAAATTATAACACTGTCTGCATCATCTGCAAAGAAGCAGTAATAAAGAGATAAGGAGAGTTTAGAGGAGGATCCAGAAATATAAACAATGAAATCTTAACAACTGGAATAGAAGCTTTCGAGAGTTTACACATTTGCTCAGTAAATATTATCTTAAGGATATTTGAAAAAAGTATTAATCCAGTGGATATGCCAAGTTAAAAGATGTTAGAGTTCTCCACGTATGCCAATGCCCTATGTGGCCCTAGGGGAGTAGCAACTTATTGGGGATGTGTTTGTTACCCTTATTAGTAAAAAGGAGACACACTAATGATTAACTTTAAAGGACACTTTAATGATAAATCATTACATTATAAAATCGAATACTTACTAAAACATATATAAAAACTATATAACATATATACAGTGCTAAAGAACAATTTACTTTTTCATGGAGTTTAACAAACCTACTTTCAGAAATTATCTTTCAAGTTAAATTAACAATGGCACCTATGTTTTTTCCCCCTAAGTGTTTAAGTTCAGGTGCAATGAATTTCTCTATCACAACTTCAGGTCAACTCATAAAACTAGTTTTGCAGAGTAGATTACAGTTAATTCTTGGTTTCTACCTAGTATTCTTCAAAGATAGAAATTTGAATATTGTCTTACCTGACCAGGTTCTGTTCCAGTTACAGTCAAGTCTTGGATGGATCTACGTCTTGGCTGTCCGTTGCCTTTAAAAAGAAGAAAAAAAGTAAAATACTAAAATCTATTCAAACAGACAAAAAGGGTGTAATTGCTACAGCAGAAAGTTGGAATTTGTTGCTCCTTGGATCTACACAAAATGTTTGTGGGGGGAAAAAAAGTGAGTTTATTGCTAAGAAAAAAAAAAAAAAGAAGAGAAAGATGTAAAGAAAGGAAGAGAAACAGCTGCAGTGTTTTAACTCAAAAGTTGCTGGCCTACAACAGAGTATGTCCTAATACAATAACCACTTCTACCACATGAATAGCTGCTGAACTCTCTTCCACCATCTTCTGTCATGTGTTTAAATAGATGAATGCTTGGGGGCTGGGGCTGATGACGGCATCTATTTCAAGGGCCTTACGTTACAGTTTTTTACAGCAAGACAGCTAGCAGGTTGTAAGACACAACTGACTTTAACTGGCAGCAATATCTTGTTCATTTCAGGGTCTAAAAGATGCTTAGGCTTAAATTTATTATACTGAGTCATGCTTACTTAATCCCCATTAGTCTTTGTCAGAATCTAGTAATTTATTATTTGTGAACAACAACTCTTAATTTCCCACTGGATGTTAATAACTGTCACTCTGTTCTCAAATACACAGCTTGTTGAAATGGGCTATTTTGTTAATTCTGCTTTAGAAACTTCTATGCTTATAATTTATTTAATTCAAAATCAATTTATGAAAGAATTATACATATATAAGTCCTCAGCAAAACAATGAATTGAGCATTAGCTTCACTCAGCACTTTTATTTGGGAATAAGGCTGTTTATGCAGTATCCTCTAACATGAAAGATCAGCTGTCTAAAAGGAAACACCAAAATACTGAGTAACAGCTGATACAATACTCAAAATTCTTTTGACTCTGAAATCTGTATTATGTAATTTCTCAACTAGTGGCAACACTTAGAACATGTACTCACTCTAATTGTAGTTTCCCGATTAGTAGACAGAATTCATTCTTAAAATTTTAGACTTCCAGAATCTTTCATAGAAACATCTTTTTAAAACCAATCAGCAATATAATTTAGCACCTTAACCCACATGACCCCATTATTATGCTGCAGATAAACTAAAAGGACCTTACAATGGAATAAGAATGTTTAATGGAATAATATATGTAGTGAATATAAAAACTCAAATTTGTAACTCCTCTTGCAAATGTAAGACATCATCAGTTTTTTTCCATTTTAAGTTATGTTTTATGATTTTTTGCATAATTTGAATTCAAATTTACTTCAAATGTCATTTTAGTCCAAAACTTTCAACTTTTCATTACACATTAAAACAACAAACTGTGCATGTATTGAATTAGACCCACTAGATCACTTTCACGAATACTTTCAACTACCCCTGTTTCCCGAGGACAAAAAGGATCCCCACAACCATGACTAATAAGCAATTTTAGTCACATTTCATTCAACACACTCATTCTAAAATTAGCGGTGATGAGACAGGCTTGTAAAAGTGTCTGGAATTCTCTTTTCAGATTAGCAACACAGCAACATTTGTGAATCTGAGGAACCACCCAACACATGTGTCTATAAACCATTACATCACCATTGCAATAACAACAAAAACTGAACTCAAATTTAGGTGGAAGAATAGGAGAAAGGGGAAGTAAAAACTTTTAAGGAAGTAAGGTAAAGAAGAGCTGACAGTTAACAAATGCCATAAAACGAAAAATCTTTAAGCTACCACATGAATCAAAGCAAGCAGTGTTAGGCAATGCATTTTAATTAGCACAACCATGGCAGAAACCATCTGGCAGATAGTTCAGACAAAGCGAAACAGAATTGCAATCAACAAATACTTGTTGCTCCAATATTAAATTTTAAGTCATAATTTAGAAATATGAATGTAAGAAAAATCAACCTCCTATTACTTCAAATGAAAATTACTGGGTGTGTTCTCAGTAAATTTGAATTGATTCTGAAGTTTTTTGCAACAGAATACTAATTTAGACATTCACTCATTTTACCTTTTTTGGTCCTTTGATATGTACATACCTATATTATACATGGTAGTGTAGATGAAAAAGTAGTAGAAATGAGGACAGCATGATGTAAACAGATGCCTGATCAAGGAATCTGAAACCTGCATATGCTATCCTGAGTATTTCATTCTGTAATGAATTCTGGAATGTTCACGTCTTATAATAGAGAACAAATTACACTTTTTAGAATGACTTCTAAGAATACATCACATTGCCAGTGCATACTAAATCTGCACTCCTGCCCCCTGCAAATAGAAAGCAACTTGGGGGTCAGTTCCATTCTTTTTACAGTAATGTCATTAAGACAGAGCCCCTCTTCAAAAAAGCTGCTCTTTTAAGTACAACTGATTTCCTGAGCTAGTATTTAAAAGTCATCCCGGAGTTCTTCCAGAGGCTGCTGGCTTAGATCCCAGACAGCCACTCCTATAATTTTTCTTATCAGTTAAGCTCATAGTTTTCCTTGACTTACACTACTCTCATTTTCTACTTTAAAACTTCCTGAAGACTGTCTTCATGTAAAAATCAGCACTACATTTTCCGGGAGACCTCTCTTAACCTAAATGTTAGAAATTTTGAGATTCACAAGTTTTGACTATTACAAATTACGGGACACCATTCTCTTCATGTGTAAAATACCCAAGATTAAAAAAAATGCATAGCATGATATAGTAGCATCACATTACTGCTTCATGGTAAACTGAACACGTAATTTTAAAATATATGTTCTCATTTAGGTGGCCAAAGTTTCATATTTCTTTACTAATTTCAACAAATTCTGGCTCTTTCACTGGAAAGGTCGGTCAGGTGGTTTATTTGCTTTCCAATAAAACAGCTTTATTAGGTTAGAGTTGAATTTTTTTAGATTACAAAAAGTGATCTTGGTAGACTATTTAATATGGCAGGAAGGCCACCTAAATATTCATTATAAAGTTAGATTAACTGCCCTATTCAATTTGCCACAAATACAGAATTTTATTGAAAGTGAGGTGGCTATACACAGAAACTAGTACAGTACATCTTACTATACAGCACCCCTTAACCCCAGGATCCCTATCAAAGGCTTAGAACTGCTAATGACACTATCTATGCTAGGTAAGAACTTGCCAGATCTAGAAAAACTCAATTCTGTCTCTCATTGCCTCTTCATATTGGTGCTGCAGTAGTTTGGGGGAAATATTTAATAACTTGCATGCTTCCAGTTAAAGATAGGCTTACAAATATTAGTTATCGACCAGCCCTTGAACCAAATATAGTATTAAAAGAGTGATCTTTTCATCCTGGTGGAGAAAGCAAAATAGTGCTCATGTGTCCTTGAAAAGTATCTCTGCTTCCAGTTGTTTAAGCATTCTATAAAGCCCTCCCCACCTAGGTAATTTATTTGCCAATACCTGACATTTGAAACTTCTGAAGGAGGGCAATAAGATACAAGTATTAGAAGCCTAACTACCCATCTATTTTTCTGTTAAAACGTTTGGGCCTTTCTACATTCTACTTATTACAATTTACTACGTATCATACTCTTAGTAAAAAGTTAAAAAACCAATATACAATAGAGCTAAACGTCCTTGACTGAAATTAAAAGTGAATACGTGTTAAGTTTTTTATTCAGTTAAGAGATCTAAATGCGGCTGAAATCATAAGGACACCTAAGGTTTCTTTTTAGCTTTAAGAATGATATTATAAACAATAAGTATCAATTAAGTTCAGGCTCTTCAGAAAACTAGATAAAAATCTTACATATTTCAGTAAGATCTGACTCAAAAACATTTGTATATTCAATCTTCTCTTGCATATCCTTAAGAACAGTATATAAGACAGAAAATCCTCTTTGGTCAAGGCATTTTATTGCTCTCGAATGTTATGCCATATTATCTTAGAAATAACAAAAGATACACTAAAGCAATACTGTTCAAGGTTCTCAAATTGAAGCACTTCAAGGCAATGCTCATCTATAGAATGGATGGTTTTCAAGTACTTAAAATGAAATCAAACATTATAATCTAATCTGAACTAAGAAATAAATTCAGAATTATCTATGATGATATAATAGCATTAAAAATTTCTGTAATTTAGAAAATTTTACTCTTGCATATCACATTTGGGAAACTAGTTTCACTTTACAAAAGTAATCAAGCAGGTATGAACTATGTACAACAAATTTTATATCAGAGTAGAAGTGCAGAAGACTAACGTTTAATTAAATCATTTATAGGTGGTAAGTATATATGCATATGACAGTATTTTTTCCAGTAGGTTTTAGAATGCATTATCATTACAGTTTATTTCCTTAAATGCTATAACTACTCACACAAAGGCTCCAGAGCAGAACCGCCCATCTTCCATTATTGAAGCTACAAACATGAAAAAAAAAATTCGCTTTCTTAACTACTTATTCTCCTACTCTACATGTTAAACTGGAAAAGTTTGTTCCTCTTTTTTTGTAATATTTAGGCATTCTACCTGTTCCTCTTTGACACTTGGATTTTTAAAAGAAATGTAAAACTTAGGTATTCTTCTAACATCAGATGAACTGCATTGAATGTATTATATAGTTTCACAATCACAATAATCTATTTAATTTGTGTATTTGAGATGAAGGTGGGTGAAAAATAGATTCTTGGAAGCTTGGATAGTGAAAAAAGGAAAATATGGGGGAAAGTAAAGAAAATCCAAGCAAAACAAAGATCTATGTTCTTACTGCCCTTATTAAAGTCCTAGAACCAAAAAAACCTAGAAAAACTTCAAGGAATCCAATAATCTGCCACCCATTCCCTTTTCTTCAAATATAAGTGTAACAAATTAGATGTACTGGCTGAAAGGAGAAAAGATATGGTTTTTGAAACTCAAGTTTTAACAAAAAACATTTAAGAAAATCTATTTTTTTCTCTAAGTCCCTTCCAACTTATCAGCAAGCAAATGAATTAGAAAACTGTAGTTCAAATGGTCTAAATACTGGGCAAGAAACTTCCACATTTACATTTACTTTGCTTAGGTAGCACACTGCCGCTTGGCAGGACCTCCTCTACAAAGGAAGAGTCAGCAAAATGTCACACATTCTACTGGTAATTTGCTTTTAGCTGCGTGTCTTCCCTGTAAAAAGGAGCCAGGTTAATCTATAAAGCTCATTCTTCTAAGGACAGATGGACAGTGGAAAGAAGGAAGGATTACCATACAAAGGTTTGCCAATTCTTCTTCAGAGCCAGTGATATGGTAGAAGAGGTATAAAAAATTGTACAGCCTGACCCACAGGGAGTCCTAAGGTATTAAAGGTTAATTTCTGTATGACCTGAGAGACTACTAAACTGATAAATACTGCTGTTTTGCTAAGTTGCTTTTTCTTTCGCATTTGACTGATGGCATAGTATACATATTTTGAAAAGCAAGCAAAAAACAAGAATAGGGTCTTCGCATTTCTTTATGACTAGGTTGGACATTTTAGTGACTATAAAGATGTATATACAAAACCTTTTTGTGATGCTTGAAGGATTGCTTTTATTAAGAGAGGTAGTTCATTCCAAGAAGTACAGTAGACTTAGTATATTGCACTTGGCCAAAGGGAAGTATTATTGAAACTACTTATCCATATAAATAAGATTTTAAAAAAGCTATATTTAAAAAGAATGCTTGCAATTGGGTTTCAATGCTAACTAAACAGTTTGAATATATCAAGATGTATTTGCTAATACCATAAAGCTTGTGGGAAATCCACTTAGAACCAAAAAAATTCTAGAAAGTATTAAGAAATTTTGGAAATTAACTATCATCCCTCTTTATAATTAAAATGTCATGTATGAAATCTGAGCTATTCCCAAAGGGTGGGCGGTATTTTTATATTTAATTAAAAAATATTACCTATGAGCACACTCATAACTGGCTTTTATGTCCACTAGTATCAATTCTACAGTTTGTATTCTTCTATTAAAGAAAGTGCATCTGAGTAAGTTAATGTTTGATATCTGATGGGTGAGAAGACTAAAAAGAATGTTTAATAAAAGGTATTACTTTGGGAGGCTGAGGCGGGCGGATCACAAGGTCAGGAGATCGAGACCACGGTGAAACCCCATCTCTACTAAAAAAAACAAAAAATTAGCCTGGCACGGTGGCAGGCGCCTGTAGTCCCAGCTACTCGGGAGGCTGAGGCAGGAGAATGGCCTGATCCCGGGAGGCGGAGCTTGCAGGGAGCCCAGATCGCGCCATTGCACTCCAGCCGGGGCACAAAGTGAGACTCGTCTCAAAAAAAAAAAAATTAAAGGTATTACTGAATAATATTTTCACATGAATAGCACTGCTGCTCTGGCAATTAAGAGAATTAAGGTTACCTGATTCCATAAAGGCCCAATGTCATAAAAGAGGATCTCCCTGGCTGAAGAGCTCTCCTTAATGTGAACACTAAGAGAAAGCAAGAAGAAATTACTCTAGCGTCTCTGACTTACACAAAAGAACAAAAAATGGATGTGATTTGGAGTCAAAGATCCGGGTCGTGGTCCTGGCTATATGACTCTGGAAAAACCACTAAACATCATCAGATCTAAGTTCTTCATCTGTTAAACAGCTTTAATTTCATCTGATAACCTAGTTATAAGGTTGTCAAAAAGGTGAAATAATATGTACTTTAAGCTACTTTGTAGGGCACAAAGAACATGTAATCGGGGGGTTTCAGCCTCAGCACTGTTGACATTTTGGGCTGGATCAGATCATTGTTTGTTGGAGGAGACTGCCTGGTACAAATCAGGATGTTTAGCAGCATCCCTGGTTTCTGTCTACTAGATGCCAGTAGTACCCGACAGTTGCAAACTATTATTCTTTCCTTATTTTTCCCTCCCCCATTATCTTGTATAGTATGGGCTATACTGCCACATATAAATTTATTCTTAATGCTTAGCCATAAGATTATACTGCCATCTGTCTAAGTTTTCCTGATTCCCTCAAACATTTAAGGGAATCACAGTTCAGCAGTATGTAAGTTTAAATGCTTCCACCTCTTTAAAGTACTAGTCCCTTATACACAGTACCTTTCAGCATGGAAGTAAAATGATCTCCATGTAAAATAATCTCTTTGTTAATTTCTAAAGCAGTCCAGATTCAATAAGTACAAATCACCACATGAAAAATGGGTTAACTCTATTCTTTAAATAGCAATAGTGATGATGTTGTAAAATAAGAAACCACTTTGATAAGCAGGGAAAAATAAATATAAAATAGTTTTGTACAGACAAAATGGCACCTAAGAATTGTATAATTCATATTTTTGTATGCTAGTTCCTCACCAGTGGAGATGCTTAGTAAGTCTGTTCATTTATTTAATAAACATATTTATTGAACACTATGTTAATATGCTTAATATGTGAAGCACTGAGCCACCAACTGCTGATAAAATCAATAATAACCACCACCACCAACAAAAAAGTAATGCACAAAGATATGGTTTCTATCTTCACATAGTTTTCAGTTTAGTAGAGGAGAAAATAACCATTAAGTATTCAACTAGAGTATCAACATTGCTAAAAACAATCACAGGTAAAGGACAGCATGCTGAAGAATTCATCCAACTCACACTCAGGAGCATGTATGGAAAATATGTATTTCCTTATCAAGATTTTGGGTAAAGAGGTAGAGAAGAATCTAAAGGGATAAATAAATGATCATTTTGATAACACATTAATCAATATGACAGGTCAATATGCCATTTAAATTTCTATTAAAAATGGTAACATATTCATCTATGAAATGATCACCATAAGAATAAAGCAGTTTACCAATTTTAGACACTAAAGTACCATGTGTAAGTTAGGTATAAAAACACGTAATTTATGAGATTTTCCTGATAATACACAAAAATCAGAATTGACCAATTATTTTACATGATTCTTTGGCAAGATACCCTGCAAAACAGCACATCTCATTTAGTTTTACTTTTTGTTTTCTAGGTTAAGGCGAAATGCTATTTAGCAACTCTCTTCTCTCAACTTCATATTCACTTGCTACCAACAGAAAGAGGCTAGGATAGAAAGTCTAGAGGGGACCCCAAAAGCAGTAACTGAGGAAGGAAAGGAGCCAAGGAAAAGAACAAATTTTAATTAGGAGTTTCCTCTTTCTGTTGGGTGCAAAAAAAGTCTGGGTTTAAGCTCATGTGCTCACTTAAAAGTAGAGAGGAAGTTGGTAGAATTCTGGGTTGGTGTTCTCCCTTCTCCAAAAAGGGTTACTTTCTCTTCTATTTTATCCTCATTTGTTGCAGATCAGAGGTATCTTTTCAAGACTGCTTCAGAATAAATGTAGTTTTTCAATCTGTCTCCCTAATTACTGCATGCAAGGTATCCATTTTTCATGTCCTGTAAAAATTGGAGCAAGAAGCATTTTACAAGTACCAGGGATCATTATTCTGGTTCCACAGCTATTAGACCAACTCAGGTGGTCTGTGATACCTGATATGACGATCTCAGGGACATCCAGAATGTTGCCAAATGAAGCGGTTTTACGGTGGCCCCGTTTAGGCTTGGAATAGGCTGCAAAAACACATATATACAGTATACATGCAAACAACCACAAACAGTAACACAGAAAATGATTAACTACAAAAATAGACTCATTTTCAAATAGTTCATGTTAATAACATTTCATGCAGAATGGCATGCAGAACTACCTAACTTTTCATCCATGCTCAGAAAAAGCGAGATTAAAGAGCAAACAACTACCAAATACAAGATGTCTTACACACTGGTTTTAATCAGCAGAAAAAATAAAAAGAACAGAGACAAAGCTGCAGGGTAATGAGGAAGCAAAATTTCAAATATATTCATAGAAACAGTCTACCTAAGTGAAATCACTGATATGTAATGGGGGTGGGGGAATGAAGGAGGAAAGGAAGAAAGGCGTTACAAAGTAAGTAGTCATATTTGTTTTAATTACACAAACACAGGAATATATGTTCAAGTTAGGTGATTCTTGAAGTGTGCTATAAAGTAAAATTCATTGATTAAATACTAATTATTGAATCAAAGTGTGAAATGTATATACTTTTGTAATCATACATATTTCTAGTAAACCAAATATTTACTATATTTTCCAAAGTTTAGGGTACATTCACAGTAAACACAAAGTCTGTCAAAAGATGGAAAGTATGAATCTTTCCAAGTAAGACAATTCATGAAAAAATTTAAATTGTGTAAAACTCAAAGGATGTACACTAGCATTTGTTCTACATTTAGGCAAAAAAAGATAGGGTAATTTTAATGTGTGTGGTTATCCTTCTAGCAAAGTCATTTCTGTAAATAATAATAAAAAACCAGTGCTTGACTAGAAATATGATACTAGCAAAGACATGAAACCATTATTATAACAATTTTCAGTTTTGAGACAGCAATTAGAATGTGGCAGATCTATCCTGAATAACATCCCTGAAGTGAAAAGGGTTCCTCAAAGCGTGAGGATATGTCCCTGTGAGTAGGGTTCATCTGACACTACAGTGAGACAACCCTGCTCTGAAGAAATACTTGTGATTCATGGAGACTCTGGGCTTGTCAGTGGCTGGTGACTTCTCAACTTGATAGTTTCTGAAGATCCATCTGTGGCAGACACAGCTATCTTCTGCCGGTCTCTACTCTTCCCTTCTGTTTTAGTAATAGTACTCTGATTTTATTTAGGACAGATATTTAAGTCATCAGGTAAAAGAGGGCAGATCTCCTCTTCCCTTGGAGCTACGTGTAGCCATTCGACCATGTTACTCTGACCAATGACGTGTGGACACTGTTAGGAGAGGCATCTGGGAATGTTTCTTCAAAGAACTTGGATACCTATTTACCCTACCCCCATGTCTTCCTTCCTGCTGCCTGGAATGTAGAAGTGATGAAATGGAACTTTAACAACCATTTTGGAGCACAGGATAACTTTGAGAATGGAAGCTATACAATAGGGATTACAGCACAGAAATAGGAGACCAGTTACTTCAAGATCACAGAGCCCACGACCTTCAGACTTGTTTATGTGTGAAAAATAATGCTTATGTGTGTTATAGACACTGTTATTTTGGAAATCTGTTATATCTAACGGATTCTAATACTAGCTGATAAAAATCAATGATCATAATTAGTTGAAGACAAGTATAGTATGATGGTCCATCTTGACAACTTCTTTCTGAAAGAGCTCCACACACAATGAGAATATTCTATTTAGAAAAAAACCAAATAAGTGAAAAAAATACCTAAAAAAGTGGTTAGCTAAGTTAAAAAAGATGCAAATACACATAGAAATATACATTTATACATATATATATATAGTTAAAAGACTGGGGTAAATACACAAAAATGTTAAGTGTTTATCTCTGAGTGGGGTAATTATGTTAAGTTTTTTTTGCTTGTTTACATTTCCACATTTTCCACAACAGAAATGTGTTTACTTTTAAAATCGGCTCCCCCCAGTCCCTGGAAAGAATCGGCAAAAAACAACAAAGTTCAAATTAAACCAGCATTATTAAAATGAAACCTGGTCAGAAAATTAGGTTGTCAGTTTACTTAAGTAATAAAACATGTAATTGTTTTTGTGCTGACCAGTTCTTCCATGATTAATAATTTTAAGAACTGAACAATGGAATTGAAATGCTAGCTTTTCCAAGATCCAATAAAATTATGATCTTTTACTTTACAATTAAAAAAATTAACCATAATCAGCTTAGCTATTATTTTGTCACTGGAATGAAGGAGCAGATAGAAGGTCAAATCATACGTGGATCTGGAATACATTTTTCTGTTAAATTTGAAACAAAATATTTGCTATTATTTGAGTTCAGCACAAAAATCTAGTAGTATCACTCAAAATCTCCAAAATATTCCAGTTTTGGCAGAATTTCTCACTCAGACTTTCAACTCATGTTTCAGCAGAAAGAATTACATGTGATAAAACCTGTAAATGAGGAAGGCATACTTTCTCATCCAAATAATTTTACAAGTCATACCTTCCTTATTTGGAATTTGAGATAAATGCAAAATTATTGCTAGTAACTTAGAAAATTGTTATATATATTGTAAACCCATTTCCTATTTAAAAAAAAAAAATAAGACACACACAAAAAACCTCTGACAACTGAAACTACCATGGCCAAAAAGGCTTATATCCATTTTCACTCTTCAGACTTGTAGTTCCTTTTTACCTGTGGTTGCAGCGATCCTAGCTTCTATTTCAGACATGTCAGCACTCATCCTCTTGCCCTCAGAGGTTGGGGGCAAGCTCTCCACACTGCTCCCACGGGAGGCTCCCAAGCTTAAACGTCCAGATTCACTCTGTTAAAATTACAGGTCAATCTGAATTACTGAAGTTCTTTAGATTTAGCGGTCTTAGGCAACCTAAAAGGAGGAAGATGGCAAGTAGGATTCTGATGGATCCTGTTCTGTTCTGAAAGGAGAGGGAAGTTTGCACGAGAGGGAGCTACAGCGGTAAGGGAAAGCAAGCTGCAGATACTGTTTTTATGAAAGGGTAGTCACTAGAACTGGGGCTAAAAGCCCGGATTATTCATTAACCTAAATGCCTCAGGCAAAATGAATAAACTCACTCCTTACAATATTTTTAAAAATCAACAACGGCAAAAATATAATAAATCTGAATAGCATGAAATGATACACTTAGGACAACTCCTCTAACTGGGCAGCATAGCCGAAATATATCCATTTTACATTTTTAACCATCAACCATTACATTTAAGGATTATTATAGATAGGGAGTTAGAGTTGGCAAAGGTAGCAATCATTAGAAGGAAAAACCATTTGGTAATAAATGGTAGGAGAATCTCATTACAAGTTTCTATTTATAAGCTCTTCTATATGTTTCAGGAAGAAAATTCAGGATTTATAAAATAGAAGACAGTAAATAATTAATTTCATTTAGTATAATATTGTGACTACTATTAAGGTTACCAATTTTACTTGTAATAACAAAACAAACCTGTTGCTTTGCCTGATTTTTCAACAATTTTGACTCTAAGCGCTTAATAGTATCATTTGTGGCAGGAACTTGCTCCATATTAGTGTCACTTTTATTACTCGTATTTGTAGAAGCAATGTCCATGAATGAGCCTAGGAAAAGCAGAAACATTTATGACTACTGGTTGGAAATAATACAAATGCTTCACTTAGTATTATGTAATTTACATTCTTTTATAAACTAGCCAGGCAGGAACAGAAATAAGACTTTTCAAGCTAATGAAGATATCCAAACAAACCCATTTTAAGCAAAACTTAAGGCTAGCACAAAAAGGAACAAAGATGCCTAAATAGTCTTCTAATAGTCAAGAATAACTTAAGGTTTTTAACCTGAGCTAGTAGAAGAACTGAGGGCTATTAATTGAGATGGGGAAAGACTACAGGAAGATTGAGTTTGAAGGAAGTATCAGGAACTCTGGAAAATATTGTTTGAGTTTCTAGTAGATGTAAAGCAAGTAGTTGCATATATGAATATAGAGTTCAGGTATAAGATGGAAAAAATTATGAGCCAACAGATGGTATATAAGGCCACAATACTGGATGAGGTTACCAAGGAAATGAGTGCAGAGAGATAAGTGAAGAAGCCAAATGACGGGGCCCTGGGCACTCCAACATTTCTAGGTTGGGGAGGTGAGGAATAACCAGCAAAGAAAACTGAGAACAGATGGCCAGAGATGTAAGATGGAATCTAGGCTAGTATGGTATCTCAGAGGCCAACTGAATAAAGTGCTGTGTGTAAGAAGGAGAAAGTAATGAATTAGGTCAAGTGCTACTGAGAGTCAAGATGAGAAATGAAAATGATTCCTTAAATGCAGTGATGTAGAGATAACTAGTGACCTTGACAAGAACAATTCTGAAGTACTGGCATAATATGTCTGGATGGAGTCAGCTCAAGAAAGAAGGGGAAAAGAGAAGCTAGAGAATGCAAATACAGACTACGTATGTTCTAGGAATGATCCAGCAGAAAGTTAAAGCTGATGATGCAAGAGAGAGGGGAGAATTGCTCAGAAAAGTAGATGGGATATAATGCAGATGGGATATAATGCACAGGCAGAAAGGTACACCTTTGGCCAGAAGTATGCATAGTTCAGCCAGAGTAACAGAAGAAGGCAGAGTAGATGGGCACAGATGTTGTGGAAGCTGTCTTCTGATTACTCCAATTTTCTCAGATGAAGAGCAAACAAGATCAGCTGAGAGTAAGGAGTGGCAAGGAGGTGTTTGAAGCCTGAGGAGAGGCTACAATATAAAATTAAGACATATAGGAGGAAAGAGACAAACTACAATAAAGTACAACTGTCCAATAGCACTAAACATGCATGTGAGGATACCTCTAGCCACATTCAGCTGCACTGGTACAGGCAAGGGGTAACGCGAGTGTCAGCTTTTAATAGGCTTGTGGTTTAGCCAAGCAAGCTTGAAAGAGAGGCTAGACAGATGAAAATTATTCCCAAAGGAATTATAATAGTTGATTGGAATTAAGTGGAGGGAGAAAGAAAAAAGGACCTAAGAGGACTGAGGACCAGTGAAAAGGTGGGAGGCTAAAAAACTCAAGGTCACAGTAAGGAAATGAAGAGAGGGTTTGGAGGACGTGGGAGACGCAAATTATAGAATTTTAGAGAAGTACATTTTAAAATTCAGAGCAACTCAAAATATTTTCAGTAAAACTGGAATTTGAGAATAACTAGCCAAACAATAAACCATCTTAAAATAAATAAAACTATTCTTGAGGTGGGAGAAATAGATCAGTAAAAGTATTTGTCAATAAATGCAGGGTAAATACATATGGATATATACACACACGTAGTTTTTAGTTTTAATTAATAATGAAATGCTTATAATGCCACTATATTTTGAAAAGTACAATATTTCTAAGTTACAGTATTATTTCTACTATCTTTTTGATGACCACAAATTACATGTCCCACTACTACTTCACATTTCGGAAAACTAAGG
Organism: Piliocolobus tephrosceles; assembly: GCF_002776525.5. NCBI lineage: Eukaryota > Metazoa > Chordata > Mammalia > Primates > Cercopithecidae > Piliocolobus > Piliocolobus tephrosceles. The sequence goes on along the minus strand of NC_045438.1, from coordinate 81,750,561 downwards.
AACTTTTAACATAGCTTCTTAAATCAGAGTCTCTGTAGAAGAGAACAAAAATTAGGGTGTTCATGATGAAGAAATGTGTTACATTTACAATAATTTCTAATACCACTTGATCTAGTAGTATCCATTTAAAAGTTATCTTTAAAGTTAAGAATGACATTCACTGCAATACAATATGTCATCTTTTTATTCATAATTATGTAGGAATTACAAGACTTGGAAGCAGGTCTTCAATAACTCTTTAATCAGGGTATCGCCATGAAGAATGATGCACCTGTAAACTTAAATTGCAGTCAATCATATGAAATGAAGGAATTAAAATGCAAATGGGGACATCATTCATTACTTCTTGATTATAATTTCATGGGAATAGAGACGAAAGAAAAATCAAGTCGATACTCTTCCAATCTATCCATTTACCTGTACTGGTGGCAGAGTTGCTCTGTCCTTCATCTGAATACTGACAAGGATACTGTAATGGCTCATCTGCTCCTGGAAAGTACTATATATAAAAAAGTAAACCACAGCTTAAAATTTCCTTAATACAAATTAAATCCTGTTAATGCTTTATTTTCCCTGAAGTATATACTAAATTTTTAGGTGCCTAAGTCTTTTATGTTACAAAGATTACAATAAGGTATTCTTGGATTTCAACTTTGATCAATGCCATGCACCTACCTAAGAATCTAGCTTACATTGGAGTCTAGATAGTCTTGAAGAAAACAGCAAATATTTCTCTAGAGAAACATATGAAATAAAATAGTATCATTTCTCATAATTACATAAAACATATTCATGTTCTCACAGTAGTGATGCAAACTTCCGTATTGTTGCAGTGACTGTTAGTCTGATAACTGAGACTGTTATACCATAGAATAATTGTTAGAACATTTTAAATGTTAAGAGAATAGATTATGAATATCTTTCTACAAACTGGAGGCATAATATTCAAAGTATATGCTGGGCAAAAATATTAGAATTTAGAGAAAAAAAGGAAAGGTATTCTCCTCAAATTAGACAAAGCACAGAGAAGCAAAATTACAACTTCAACAACTTATATATCCCAAAGTTTTAAGTAATCTGACTACAGAGACTAAGTTGTTTTCCTATGCAAAAGGTTCTACATATGACTGGTATCCAAATATGATGGTAAACTTTTAGTAGATTAGTTCAAGCTGCTTTGCCTAAGAAATTTTTAATAGATTGAATAAACAACCTTTTTTCCATTTAGGAAATCACTTAGTCTATATTTAAGGAGATTGTAAGATTCTTCTAGTGAACAAACTGTTCCAAAATTCAGGCACTTTCGCAGATACGTGAACTTTTTAAAGCCAAGATATCACTTCACAGTTTTTGTTAATGTATCAAAAACCAGAGGTGTAAAATATTCCAAATAATTCTAATGGTGCTTGATTCATAGACTAGGAAAATTTGATAATCATTTAAAAAGGGTTCTTCTAAACAGAAGAAAGTTTAACTTTTTACTGGGATATAAAAACCTGAAAATAGGCCAAATAGTAAAGGTCACTCAAATAAATGTGTCTGAGAATGCAACCTATTGCCTTGCATAAATGACTAAACGCTTGATGAAAATTGGTATCAGAAAAATGTAAAATTTAGTCTAGCATGTATTGAAGTCATCATATTAATGTATCTAAGTCCTGTGATGGCTTTAGAGACTATTTCAGTTTCTCTCACATTACAGATGAGGCAACAGGTCCAGAGACAAACATACTTGCCCACTAATGTAAGCAAAAAGAAAAAAGCAAGTCTAGAAACCTAGTCTAGCCATCTTTCCAGTGGTAAAGAACTAGATTTTCCCTCTCAAAATAATGTTTCCTCTTCTGACTATGAGTAGTAAATGCCCATTCTCACTTAGAAAACATAGTAATATATAAAGCAGAATATAGTAATAACATCCCTTTTAAAATTCCATTAAAACTCAGCACATATTAAATTCCCCTAAATCCAAAGCCCCTCAAAAGAAGGATTATACCCGCATCAAGTGAGTCATTATTTTCACAATTTCCTCCATTGAAGGGCGCTGGGAAGGATCTTTAGACCAACAACGAGTCATCAGGCTCTCAATGGGCTTAGGTAAATTTTTGATCAGTGGTGGTCGAGTACCTACAATTGAAAATTAGAGGAAGAGGGGAAGAATGTATTTACCCAAAGAATGATGCAAACTCTTTGTACATATTTCCAAAGTGGTATTTATTTTATAGATCTTGTAGTTTAAGATCTATAATTTGGAGTAATAAAAGTGCTTTGTAATTTTATCAATTAACAAGTTAGTTCTTTTATTCCTTACCTCACAGACGTTCAATTATTTACTGACAACTGACAGAAAGCAAGCAAGCAAGCTGTCCTGGTCAATGCTGTCACAGTCTCTACAATGATACTAATGGTAGTAATACTAAAGGCAGTATAGAAAATTGGTAAAAACAGCTAAGATTACTCAGATGATGGTACTGTTTGATAAATCTCTGAATGACCTAAATAGTTAGGCAGACATTTGTTTTTATACTTGTGGAATAATGTAAAACATGGCCATTAGTCACACGATTATAAACAAGGCATAGAAATGAGAGTGGCGCTAAAGTTAAGAAACTAAGTAATTTTCCTTCATGAAAAGTTATTTTCCCAAGCAAATGTAAAGTAACTTAACTAATGAAGAGGATGCATTCTAACATCATATGTGGTTAAAAACAATACCAGAACTATAAAAGAAACAGGATGGATGCAAGGACATTGAGTCCATAAGTCAATATGACTGAAGATATGAGCATTCAAGTCAGAAGCATCTGGATTTGAATCCCAGCTCTACCACTTACTAATCTTGTGACTTTAAGCAAGTTATTTAACTTCTTTAGGCCTTAGTTTCCTAATCTGTAAAATGAGGCAACAGTACTTACCTTCTAAGGGTGGGTGAGAATATAAACAGGAACAATATGTGAAGCATTATTATGCTTTGCTTTTCCTCCTTGATGAGGCCCTTGCTTCTTCAGGAGAAAAGGGCTATAACTCTCCAGTTATATTAACCATGTCAGAGATTTTATGTATGTATTTTTTAATTTTTTCCAGGATCCAGCCTGAGGTTTCTCCCTAAGAGAGAGCCAATCTAGACAGTGGGCTCTGGTTGTGTACTGATGGCCTTTCCCTAATCAGCACAGCCAGTGAACATCCTCAGCTGCATGTGTAGACCAGGACTACTCTTAATCCTGCTCTGCTGGACTCTGGGGCAGGAACAGGGCAGAGTCTGATAATGATAAAGGAGTCTCATAACAAAGAATTGTACATTTTAATGTTACAGATAAATGATATTCTTTAGGGAAGGGGACAGGAGCAGTCTTCCAAGTAGAAAACACAATAAGTACATTTAAGAAAAATTTCATTTTACGAACCATTATGAACAGCCCACATGATTCGGAAAGCTGGGCCACCAATCTCATCAAAGGGTTTCCGACGCGTTATCACTTCCCAAAGAATAATACCCCAGCTGAAGACATCACATTTTTCACTGTAATTACTACCTAGAAAAAAAAAGGTGGTATATAACCTAAAGACTATTTTTCCACATGACTTACAGAAACAATGGCTTACATTCTGAGAATGGGTATCATGGATTAAAAACAAGGCTGTCACATGTAGAACTAAGAAACTACTCTTTCTGAAGTACTTTGTCTTTTCAACAAGTACATTTTTAAATGAATTAAGTATCAATGATACACTAAAAAAATCTACTTCAGAAACTCGGCTATTTTCTATCTTTTCATCAAGAGGCATAGGACTTGACTTTTATGTATTTAGACTGATACTTTCTCTGGGGCAGAGTATGAAACATCTGTACGTTCCTTTATGTTGTTTATTATTTTATTCTGAGACAGGGTCTCATACTCTCATCCAGGCTGGAGCTCAGTGTAGCCTCAAACTCTTGGGCTCAAGTGATCCTCCTGAGTAGCTGGAGCTACAGGCATGCCCTGGCATAACTGGTTAATTTTCTAAATTTTCTGTAGAGATGGGGTCTTGCATTGCTGCCCAGGCTGGTCTCAAACTCCTGGGCTCAACTGATCCTCCTGCTCTGGCCTCCCAAAGCGCTGGGACCACAGGCATGAGCCATTGTGCCTGGCCTCCTTTCTGTTACATTTTAATCTTAAATTTTCTTCCCATTCTCTGATGGACAGCACTACTCTGCTATCAAAGCAGAAGAACTTTCTAATTTAGTGTTACAATTTCTTCCTCAATATATGGCGAAGGGAAATTCTTAATTTGTAAACTTAAATGCAAGTTGTAAGTAATGAAAATTATGGATAACCCAAGTTATACAGCAAAATTTACAAACTAAGTAAGTGGTTGAACCAGCACAGTAAACACCCTTCATAATCTCCCAAAAACAAAAACTCAACCCACTGTAAGAATGAACAATTATTATAGCTATAGCTTTACATGCTAAGCAGTACACTGTAATATAGCACTACAACCATGCTACAATCTAATTTGGGCTACAGGTTGACTGACATCTTTTAGAAATGAAGAAACACAGCCTAACAGTCTGGATTTTGTTGTTCTAGACAATTAAGGGTTGTCTAGAGCAATAAAATTAATCTTTTGTACAAACAAATCTTTTTGCTCTCCACATACAGTAACATTGGGTCATTTTAACTCATATAAAAATATATTAAATAAGAAAATAATTTTAAAACAATGTCAAATGTATACATTCTGTATATGAAACAGGAGGCATTATTTAATCTTGTATAATATAACGCCTGATTGTTCATTCATTATTAAATTGAATTTTAGGGCAAAAGACCTCCACTCGGGTGACTAGTTGCGTTGCAATTTCTCTTTCTCTGGGGTGGCTAAAAACAAACAGAAAACCCAAAAACTTTAAAGTCATCAAAAATAAAAGAAATAAGCTATAACCAGAGTCTGATTAACTGAACGTATCTGAATTTTATGGGCATTCACACTTCCTAACATACAAATCACACACCTTCAGTTCCACTTCTCTCATTTAAAAGATAATTTGATGTTTTTATACAGAAACCTAGTACATAATTTACAGGCAACTCTTTTAGAACTTCAGTGACATATGGAGGTATAAAAGAAGGTAAACATATAAGCTTGACCTATATTGGTGGTCAAGCAATTTATTTGCAATTCTTAGTATCTTATTTCTGTTCAATTACTTGCATTCTTTTTTTTTTTTTTGAGACAGAGTCTCGCTCTGTCGCCCAGGCTGGAGTGCAGTGGCACGATCTCGGCTCACTGCAAGCTCTGCCTCATGGGTTCAAGTGATTCTCCTGCCTCAGCCTCCCGAGTAGCTGGGACTACAGGCGCTGGCCACTATGCCTGGCTAAGTTTTTGTATTTTTAGTAGAGATGGGGTTTCACCGTGTTAGTCAGGATGGTCTTGATCTCCTGACCTCGTGATCCGCCTGCCTCGGCCTCCCAAAGTGCTGGGATTACAGGCCTGAGCCACCGCGCCCGGCCACTTGCATTCTTTTTAAGGCATCCTCATTTAAACTGTAGGGCTCTCAATTTTTAATTGCTAGGAAACCAATACAAAAACACAGTTAATTCTCATTATTCCTGGTATTTATGTTCTATAAAGTTTCTGAGAACACTAAATTAGTGAACACTGAATCATCGTTCCTAGGGAAAATACAGGGGTAGGTTCCTGTGCACCTCTGGTCACCACGTTTTTGTCAACTGATCAATATATAACCTTGTTTCATGTGTGTTTCTGCTTAAAGACACTTGATTCTTATATACTGTTGATTCATTACCATTGAACTCATAGCCAACATTTCTGTAACTCATGCCTGAATGAAGATAATCTAACACATGTATATTGTCTGTTAAGACACATCATAGCCTTCTTGTACTTAGGCAGTACTATGCTTGAGGGCCATTTTAAGTACCAAAATTACCAACAAAAATCACAAAAATGAAAAAGGGCTCTAAATGGTACGAAAAGGACATCTGCTTACAGCATGAGAACTGAAACAAGACAGAAGAGCATTGTCTTGTTCAGCCTCAGCTGGAAACATGTGTTAGATGACTCAAAATGTGCACTGCTCAGTGCATGAACACTGTCTGCGAATACATGAAAGCACTGTCTGCAAATAACCATGAAAGCACCATGAGTATTAATTTTGGTGTTACAAATAAAGTTTAGCAAATAGGCAATTTTGCAATTAAGACATTGGTGAACAATGACGATCAACTGTACATATGCTTGAACCTGCATAGAAGATTTAAATCTTACTATAAAATTTAGGATATAACACTATATTTAATACCCCCTTAGATTTCATTGTATACTTTATGTATTATGCAGAAGTAAAACCATGGAAATGGGAAAAATCTATAAAAACATATTGAATTCACAAGGAGTGAGGGAGATTATCAAACATACCATACTTTTGCCATTTTACCTTCAAAAACTTCAGGTGCCATCCAAGCAGCACTCCCCTTGTTATTGGTCATGTGTGTCTGAATGTCACAGGCTGTACCAAAATCACAAATTTTCAGAACTGTCCCCCCTGCAACCAGCAGTAAGCTGTTTTAAAAAAACAAAAAACATCAAAAGTTACAAGGCCAACATTTTATTCTCAATAAAAGAAGAGACATTTGTGGAAATGGAAAAGGTTAAGCAAAATGAATGTTATCATTCAACTTCTGTGAAATGACTAATTTACTTGGTTACTATAAAAGCCTAATAGTTCAGAGAAATATAAGCAAAAATTAATTGACCATAACCTAGCTCTCTTTGGAAGGCTGCTAGACTCACATCCTGATGTCTTCATCTCTAGCTCCATAATCTTTCCTGATTATACTTCTCTCTGGCCAAAATAAAATGTGGGGTTTAAAAAACTTCTAGTAGGTCAACATTACAGTATCCTAAAATGAGAGATTAATCATAAATATGTACTACTTAAAAAATAGTAACACTATATAATTTAATTAAAGAAAATAAGCCAATATAGAAGGAAAAAAATGGTTTGTAATTTAATGTCCTGATTTTGAAGATACTTATAAAAATGCTCAATCCCAAAACCATTTTTGTGCTTAGACTATGTGTGGGAGGAATAAAAATCTATTATAGCTAAAATGACCTAATGAGAGACTTCCGGAAAATTTTCTGAACTTAGGATTCTGACTTTCCTAGGTGTACTGTTACCCAACTACAATCATCAAGTAGTATACTCTTACTTACAATGTTTTGCTTTTCATGACAAACAGAAATAGAAATGGGTGATATAATTTGCACAATCACATTGTAGTAATATATCCAATAGCAGTACATAGGAATTCATTTTAATTACAAATTTTATAAACTTTTTATATCGGGAGAGATTATTTGGAAATTTCTTCTTTTAGTCCAATGTGACTAAAATAAGCCAGATAAACTACTATTCACAGTTCCATAATACCAAAAAGACTCTCATAATCATTCCAATGAAAAGAATGCTAAATCCACTATACCTCTATATGTACTTCAACAAAACTTTTTCCCCCATCTCAATGTTCTTGTTCAAACTCTTACACTTTTTACCCAAGAAAATTATAAGAACTCTGTAACTAGTTTCCTTGTTTTACACTGGTATATTCAAGATATCAAGATAATTACTGATAATTCAAGATAATTTTCCTGAATGAGTTTTATGTTAGTACTCCTTTACTCGACTTCAAAAGTTCACCAGCCTTGAACAGGAAATTCAAGGCTCACTGAGATCTGAACTTAAATTATCTTTGTAGGCTTATTTCTAATGTACATGTGAATAAACTTGCAAAAGATAACATACAAGCACAAGCACAACTTGATCGCGTATAAAACACCTCCCTAGATCATCAGGTACCTTCTTTAGATACTATTTTGAGGAACTCTTCCTGACCACAAAAACTGCAGGTTTTCCACTGACAATAAGATATAGCGGGTACTGGCCGGGAGCAGTGGCTCAAGCCTGTAGTCCCAGCACTTTGAGAGGCCGAGGCGGATGGATCACAAAGTCGGGAGATTGAGACCATCCTGGCTAACATGGTGAAACCCCGCCTCTACTAAAAATACAAAAAATTAGCCAGGCATGGTGGCACCTGTAGTCCCAGCTACTCCTGAGGCTGAGGCAAGAAAATTGCTTGAACCTGGGAGGTGGAGGTTGCAGTGAGCTGAGATGGTCCCACTACACTTCAACCTGGGCAACAGAGTGAGACTCCGTCTCAAAAAAAGAAAGAAAGAGAAAAAGATATAGCAGGTATTCATGTACGTCCAATTGTATATAAAAGCATAGCCATTCCAAAGAACTTTCTTTTACCCAGTACTTTGTGAGTTAGAATCAATTCTGATTCTGAAGTTCAACTTGTATACCAGGGGCTCCAAAGATGATCTGCAAGATGAATCCAATCATGGGGAGGCCTGGAATACATGACCTAGACCAGACCTTCTGTAAATATATTAATGGTATTTACTAGCAAAAGGAGAGTCTCTATCTACAAATGATTTTAGAAGGATACATCTGGTCTAACTAGGTTGACTGAATAAACCTAAAATTTATGTGGTATGGTTGGGTGAAGATTAGGGATAGTCATTTAAGCTGTGTAATTAGTGCAATGTAAAAGATGTTAGAAAATGGAAATGACTTCCTTTTGTAAGATATTTCTCCATATATTGTTCAATAACTAATAATTTATTCCAAAGCCAAAACATATTGTAATGAGGAGAAAAGGGATACTTTTGGGTGTTGCATCAGATGTGTTCAGGCTCTTTTAGGAAAAGAATGCTTTGGCTGTACCTGATGCTTGCCTATATCCTTTGGATCATTTATCAATTTGCTGCTGGTTAGAGCTGTGATTCTCATGAGTTTGCTTTAATAATTCAACTCTGTTAATATAGTGGGAATATTCACAACCAGGAAAAAAAAGATGAAGTGATTTCTTCATTAGTTAAGACAGGTAACCAAGATAGTAGCCTCAGGAAGAATAAAAGCTTAAACAGTATTTTATCAGTGACCTGGGGAAACAGAAATCAGTTTAAGTTTGGGAGCAGAGATAGGATACACTAGCAAGAACAGTGATTCTAAGAGTTGGAACCTATGTAGAGTATATCAGATCAGACCTGAGAGTGACAAGTTACACCCGGAAGGGATGTTTTAATGCTTTAACTCAGTATCAAGAGAATGAAATAACTGAAGACTATATTGATTTCCTAAGGGAAATCTCTTCTGTAAAGACTAATGTGCTGGGATGGAAGCTTGGGGGAGGGTAAAGATACGTGGAGACTGTTTTTACTCTGTCACAGGTGCATAAAAGAAAAAAAAGAGAGAAAAGGAAACAATGTTTTATGTGTATATTTTCTTTAACTAAATATCTATATAAACAAAAACCCCAAAGTTTTAGTCTTTTAAAATAAAATACTTATCTAAGGAATTTATAAGTTTTTTAAAGTCTCAAGTATTCACATTATGAAGAATTCAGAATATTTTCAATTTCTACCCAGATACCGAGAAATGCCCTTTTACTTTCTTCTGAAAGAGCAAGTAATAACAAGTCTGCAAATTTTTGTAGAATGTTTATGTGCTAGGTATTAGGGACACAGCAAGAAAAACATCAGACCTGTCTCTGCCCTCAAGGAATTGTCTAACAGCAATATTATATACTGCAGGCACAAAATGAGATTTGTATAGGCTAACAGAGTCTAGAAGTATGCTAATCTAAGGTAGAAGTTACCAAAAATAAAAATCCTACTAAAGACAACATCTAAAATACAAGCTTAGATAAATGACTAAATGATGAAGGTGAGTTAAGAGTAAACACTGAGTAAGCCAAATAGAGAAAAGAGAAACTCCTGTACAATAATCAGCTTGAATTCAAGAGTGAGAGAGAAGGAGGAAGGGGCTGAGGCGTGTCACGTTATTAGAACTTACTTTGGTGGTTTCAGGTCCCTGTGAATTAGCGCTTTGGGTTGCATGCTGTGAAGATAAGCCACTCCTTGGGAACACTGTAAACACCAACTCATTGCGTGGGCAGCAGTATAATATGGCAATGGTTCAGCACCATGCAGCACTGCAAAAAAAAGGCACAAACTAAAAAGAACTTTATTGCATATAACAAAAGACACAACGTGAATGCAAGCACTATCAGAATACATGACTGGGTATTTTTCTACATATACATATGCTCCATCAGTTCTGCTTTTAATTGTTTTCTTTCTTTTTTCTTTTTGTTTTTTGAGACGGAGTCTCACTTTGTCACCAGGCTGGAGTGCAGTGGTGCGATCTTGGCTCACTGCAACCTCCGCCTCCTGGGTTCAAGCGATTCTCCTGGCTCAGCCTCCCGAGTAGCTGGGACTACAGGCGTGTGCCACCACGCCCAGCTAATTTTTGTATTTTTAGTAGAGACAGGGTATCACCGTGTTGGCCAGGATGGTCTTGATCTCTTGACCTCATGATCCACCTGCCTTGGCCTCCCAAAGTGCTGGGATTACAGGCGTGAGCCACCATGCCTGGCCTTTTAATTTTTTTTTTTCTAAATAAAAAGGATGAAAATATCTAATAATTTTGAGTGGATAACTGCCGTAATAGTAACATTTAGTAATACATCTATTAAATGTTATTCTTAATTCAAGTAAAATCAAAATACATTACCACACTTTTTCAAACAGATAAAGACTTTCATAAAGTAATATAAATTATGAACAGTCTTATGGCATACTACTACAAGAGAGAGGCAGAGCATAGTATAGAAAGAAACAAAACAATGTATATCAAGATGTTTGCACTTGTATTTTCTGTAATGGCTAAAAACCAGAAGTAGTTCAATCAAATAAAACAATAGAGTATTAGATATCCATCAACAATGAAGAACACATGGGTAGTAAATATAAGTAAAAGTTTACATAAAATAATATTAATTATAAAATAAGATGTAACAATTTGTTTTATATAACTGGTGCTAAAAGAGAAAATACATGTCTGCATATGGTTGGTATTTTTAGGGTAAAAGAGTTCTGTTCTACAAAGGTAACTACACAAGGTTTTTTCATTGCTACAAATAAAAGGTTGTGTGAAGTGAGTTTTCACAAGTTTATTTTTAAAAAAAGAAAAAAATAAAGCAGAGTGAAATGGAAATATGGTTAAAGAGTTCTAAAATGAGGAGGCTCAACGTTATGAGGGCAAAAAGAAAAAAATCTGAAGATATTTTAAAATCTATTTAAAAAGTAAATTTTTACTTAAATGCTTTTAATGAAATGCAAAGTACCATCTACTTAAAAAATTGACCTCTAAATTTCACATACTAATGTTATAGAACCTTATTTTTCCACTTTTATTCTTAAAAATCATGTCCTTTTGAGACTCTGATGGCAAATTGTGAAGAATGTTAAACAACTTATGGTTTATATTGAAAGTTTTCAAATTATTTTAATCTGCTAGATAAAGACAGGTCTAGTGACACTCACCATTATATAAAGAGCCCCCTTCAGCATATTCCATCACAAGACACACCTAAAGGAAACATATACAAGAAGCATTAACCAAGAAGCTCCAGCATCTTAGGGCCTTTGAGAGATAATTTAATTCACTCCCCTGATTTTACAGATATATTATAAACCATTTTTGGGCTCCTACTATGTGAACCGTACTAGGGAAGGAAAAGATATCTATGACCTAAGACTATCTTCTAGGAGTCCACTAAGAGTGAAGATATATGTAAAATACAATCACAAGATATTTTGGGGACTTTCTCCAGTGCCAGTAAGTAGGTGCTGCCACAGGATATCAAAAGCCTCATAAGAAGATGAAGTTATTGGACAAGATCACCTAAAACAACTCTTCCAACACACTGTTTTGCTAAAAGACTAGAAACAAGTCAAATGAACAAACTATAACTGTTCTTTCAGAAATACATTTAAGATAGTAGATCAAAATAGCTACATAGGAGGTTCCAAGATGGCCAAATAGGAACAGCTTCAGTCTACAGCTCCCAGCGTGAGTGACGCAGAAGACGGGTGATTTTTGCATTTCCAACTGAGGTACCAGGTTCACTTCCCTGGGGCTTGTCAGACAGTGGGTGCAGCCCATGGAGTGTGAGCTGAAGCAGGGCGGGGCATTGCCTCACCTGGGAAGTGCAAGGGGTCGGAGAATTCCCTTTCCTAGCAAAGGGAAGCTGTGACAGATGGTACCTGGAAAATCGGGACACTCCCACCCTAATACTGCACTTTTCCAACGGTCTTAGCAAACGGCACACCAGGAGATTATATCTGTGCCTGGCTCAGAGGGTCCCACGCCCATGGAGCCTCACTCACTGCTAGCACAACATTCTGAGATCAAACTGCAAGGTGGCAGCGAGGCTGGGGTAGGGGCGCCCACCATTGCCATGGCTTGAATAGGTAAATAAAGCAGCCAGGAAGCTTGAACTGAGTGGAGCCCACCATAGCTCAAGGAGGCCTGCCTGCCTCTGTATACTCCACCTCTGGGGGCAGAGCATAGCTGAACAAAAGGCAGCAGAAATTTCTGAAGACTTAAACGTCCCTGTCTTGACAGCTTTGAAGAGAGCAGTCGTTCTCCTAGTATGGAATTTGAGATGGAATTTGAGATCTGAGAACGGACAGACTGCCTCCTCAAGTGGGTCCCTGACTTCCGAGTAGCCAAACTGGGAGACATTTCCCAGTAGGGGCTGACTGACACCTCATACAGCCGGATGCCTCTCTGAAATGAAGCTTCCAGAGGAAGGATCAGGCAGCAACATTTGCCATTCTGCAATATTTGCTGTTCTGCAGCCTCTGCTGGTGATACCCAGACAAACAGGGTCTGGAGTGGACCTCCAGCAAACTCCAACAGATCTGCAGCGGAGGGTCTTGACTGTCAGAAGGAAAACTAACAAACAGAAAGGGCATCCACACCAAAACCCCATCTGTATATCACCATCATCAAAGACCAAAGGTAGATAAAACCACAAAGATGGGGAGAAACCAGGGCAGAAAAGCTGAAAATTCTGAAAATCAGAGCACCTCTTCTCCTCCAAAGGAACGCAGCTCCTTGCCAGCAATGGAACAAAGCTGGATGGAGAATGACTTTGACGAATTGAGAGAAGAAGGCTTCGGATGATCAGTAATAAAAAACTTCTCCGAGCTAAAGAAGGATGTTCGAACCCATAGCAAAGAAGCTAAAAACCTTGAAAAAAGGTTAGATGAATGGGTAACTAGAATAAACAGCATAGAGAAGACCTTAAATGACCTGATGGAGCCAAAAACCATGGCATGAGAACTACATGATGCAGTAGCCAAATCGATCAAATGGAAGAATGGGTATCAGTGATTGAAGATCAAATGAATGAAATGAAGTGAGAAGTTTAGAGAAAAATGAGCAAAAAGAAACGAACAAAGCCTCCAAGAAATATGGGACTATATGAAAAGACCAAATCTACATCTGATTGGTGTACCTGAAAGTGACGGGTAGAATGGAACCAAGTTGGAAAACACTCTTCAGGATATTATGCAGGAGAACTTCCCCAATCTAGCAAGGCAGGCCAACATTCATATTCAGGAAATACAGAGAACGCTACAAAGACAGTCATTGAGAAGAGTAACTCCAAGATACATAATTGTCAGATTCACCAATTGAAATGAAGGAAAAAATGTTAAGGGCAGCCAGAGAGATAGGTCGGGTTACCCACAAAGGGAAGTCTATCAGACTAACAGTGGATCACTCGGCAGAAACTCTACAAGCCAGAAGAGAGTGGGGGCCAATGTTCAACATTCTTAAAGAAAAGAATTTTCAACCCAGAATTTCATATCCAGCCAAACTAAGCTTCCTAAGTGAAGGAGAAATAAAATCCTTTATAGACAAACAAATGCTGAAAAATTCTGTCACCACCAGCCTGCCTTACAAGAGCTCCTGAAGGAAGCACTAAACATGGAAAGGAACAACTGGTACCAGCCATGCAAAAACTATCAAATTGTAAAGACCACTGAAGCTAGGAAGTAACTGCATCAACTAACGAGCAAAACAACCAGCTAACATAATAATGACAGGATCAAATTCACACATAACAATATTAACCTTAAATGTAAATGGGCTAAATGCTCCAATTAAAAGACACAGACTGGCAAATTGGATAAAGAGTCAAGACCCATCAGTTTGCTATATTCAGGAGACCCATCTCACATGCAGAGACACACATAGGCTCAAAATAAAGGGATGGAGGAAGATCTACCAAGCAAATGGAAAACAAAAAAAAGCAGGGTTTGCAATCCTAGTCTCTGATCAAACAGACTTTAAACCAACAAAGATCAAAAGAGACAAAGAAGGCCATTACATAATGGTAAAGGGATCAATTCAACAAGAACAGCTAACTGTCCTGAATATATATGCACCCAATACAGGAGCACCCAGATTCATAAAGCAAGTCCTTAGAGACCTACAAGGAGACTCAGACTCCCACACAATAATAATGGGTGACTTTAACATCCCACTGTCAACATCAGACAGATCAACAAGACAGAAAGTTAACAAGGATATCCAGGAATTGAACTCAACTCTGCACCAAGTGGACCTAATAGACATCTACAGAACTCTCTATCCCAAATCAATAGAACACACGTTCTTCTCAGCACCACACTGCACTTATTCCAAAACTGACCACATAGTTGGAATTAAAGCACTCCACGGCAAATGTAAAAGAACAGAAATTATAATAAACTGTCTCTCAGATCACAGTGCAATCAAACTAGAACTCAGGATTAAGAAACTCACTCAAAACCACTCAACTACGTGGAAAGTGAACAACTTGCTCCTGAATGACTAGTGAGTACATAATGAAATGAAGGCAGAAATAAAGATGTTCTTTGAAACCAATGAGAACAAAGACACAACATACCAGAATATCTGGGACACATTTAAAGCAGTCTGTAGAGGGGAATTTATAGCACTAAATCCCCACAAGAGAAAGCTGGAAAGATCTAAAATTGACACCCTAATATCACAATTAAAAGAGCTAGAGAAGCATGAGCAAACACATTCAAAAGCTGGCAGAAGGCAAGAAGTAACTAAGATCAGAGCAGAACTGAAGGAGACACAAAAAACCCCTAAAAAAAAAAAATCAATGAATCCAGGAGCTGGTTCTTTGAAAAGACAACAAAATTGATAGACCACTAGCAAGACTAATAAAGAAGAAAAGAGAGAAGAATCAAATAGATGTAATAAAAAATGATAAAGGGGATATCACCAACAATCCCACAGAAATACAAACTACCATCAGAGAATACTATAAACACCTCTATGCAAATAAACCAGAAAATCTAGAAGAAATGGGTAAATTCCTGGAAACATACACCCTCCCAAGACTAAACCAGAAGGAAGTTGAATCCCTGAATAGACCAATAACAAGCTCTGAAATTGTGGCAATAATTAATGGCCTACCAAACAAAAAAAGTCCAGGACCAAACAGATTCACAGCCAAATTCTACCAGAGATACAAAGAGGAGTTGGTACCATTCCTTCTGAAACTATTCCAGTCAATAGAAAGAGAGGGAATCCTCCCTAACTCATTTTATGAGGCCAGCATCATCCTGATACCAAAGCCTGGCAGAGACACACACAAAAAAAAAAAGAAAAAAAAAGAGAATTTTAGACCAATATCCCTGATGAACATCGATGCAAAAATCCCCAATAAAATACTGGCAAGCCAAATCCAGTAGCATATCAAAAAGCTGACCTACCATGATCAAGTTGGCTTCATCCCTGGGATGAAAGGCTGGTTCAACATATGCAAATCGATAAACATAATCTATCATATAAACAGAACCAAAGGCAAAAACGACGTGATTATCTCAATAGATGCAGAAAAGGCCTTTGACAAAATTCAACAGCGCTTCATGCTAAAATCTCTCAATAAACTAAGTACTGATGGGACATATCTCAAAATTATAAGAGCTATTTATGACAAACGCACAGCCAATATCATACTGAATGGGCAAAAACTGGAAGCATTCCCTTTGAAAACAGCCACAAGACAGGCACGCCCTCTCTCACCATTCCTATTCAACATAGTGTTGGAAGTTCTGGCCAGGACAATTAGGCAGGAGAAATAAATAAAGGGTATTCAAATAGGAAAAGAGGAAGTCAAACTGTCCCTTTTTGCAGATGACGTGATTGTATATTTAGAAAACCCCATCATTGCAGCCCACAATCTCCTTAAGCTGATAAGCAACTTCAGCAAAGTCTCAGGATACAAAATCAATGTGCAAAAATCACAAGCATTCTTATACACCAGTAACAGACAAACAGAGAGCCAAATCACGAACGAACTCCCATTCACAACTGCTTCAAAGAGAATAAAATACCTAGGAATCAAACTTACAAGGGATGTGAAGGACCTCCTCAAGGAAAACTACAAACCACTGCTCAACGAAGTAAAAGAGGACACAAACAAATGGAAGAACATTCCATGCTCATGGATAGGAAGAATCAATATTGTGAAAATGTCTATACTCCCCAAGGTAATTTATAGATTCAATGCCATCCCCATCAAGCTACCAATGACTTTCTTCAAAAACTGGAAAAAACTACTTTAAAGTTCATATGGAATCAAAAAAGAGCACGCATTGCCAAGACAATCCTAAGCCAAAAGAACAAAGCTGGAGGCATCACGCTACCTGACTTCAAACTATACAAGGCTACAGTAACCAAAACAGCATGGTGCTGGTACCAAAACAGAGATATAGACCAATGGAACAGAACAGAGGCCTCAGAAATAATATCACACATCTACAACCATCTGATCTTTGACAAACCTGACAAAAACAAGACATGGGGAAAGGATTCCCTATTTAATAAATGGTGTTGGGAAAACTGGCTAGCCATATGTAGAAAGCTGAAACTGGATCCCTTCCTTAACCTTATACAAAAATTAATTCAAGATAGATCAAAGACTTAAATGTAAGATCTAAAACCATAAAAACCCTAGAAGAAAACCTAGGCGATACCAAGACATAGGCCTGGGCAAATACTTCATGACTAAAACACCAAAAGCAATGGCAACAAAAGCCAAAATTGACAAATGGGATCTAATTAAACTAAAGAGCTTCTGCACAGCAAAAGAAACTACCATCAGAGTGAACAGGCAACCCACAGAATGGGAGAAAATTTTTACAATCTACCCATCTGACAAAGGGCTAATATCCAGAACCTACAAAGAACTTAAACAAATTTACAAGAAAAAAATCAAACAACCCCATCAAAAAGAGGGTGAAGGATATTAACAGACACTTCTCAAAAGAATATGTTTATGCAGCCAACAGACACATGAAAAAATGCTCATCATCATTGGCCATCAGAGAAATGCAAATCAAAACCACAATGAGATACCACCTCACACCAGTTAGAATGGCGATCATTAGAAGTCAGGAAACAACAGGTGCTGGAGAGGATGTGGAGAAATAGGAACACTTTTACACTGTTGGTGGGACTGTAAACTAGTTCAACCATTGTGGAAGACAGTGTGGCAATCTCTCAAGGATCTAGAACTAGAAACGCCATTTGACCCAGCCATCCCATTACTGGGTATATACCCAAATGATTATAAATCATGCTGCTATAAAGACACATGCACACGTATGTTTATTACGGCACTATTCACAATAGCAAAGACTTGGAATCAACCCAAATGTACATCAATGATAGACTGGATTAAGAAAATGTGGCACACATACATCATGGAATACTATGCAGCCATAAAAAAGGATGAGTTCGGGTGGGTGTGGTAGCTCACGCCTGTAATCCCAGCACTTTGGGAGGCAGAGGCGGGCGGATCACGAGTTCAGGAGATTGAGACCATCTTGGCTAACATGGTGAAACCCCATCTCTACTAAACAAAATACAAAAAGAATTAGCTGGGCGTGGTGGCGGGCGCCTGTAGTCCCAGCTACTCGGGAGGTTGAGGCAGGTGAATGGTGTGAACCTGGGAGGCGGAGCTTGCAGTGAGCCAAGATTGTGCCACTGTACTCTAGCCTGGGCGACAGAGCAAGACTCCATCTTAAAAAAAGAAGAAAAAAAAGGATGACATCATGTCCTTTGTAGGGACATGGATGAAGCTGGAAACCATGATTCTGAGCAAACTATCGCAAGGACAGAAAATCAAACACTGCATGTTCTCACTCATAGGTGGGACCTGAACAATGAGAACACTTGGATACAGGTTGGGGAACATCACACACTGGGGCCTGTTGTGGGGTCAGGGGAGGGGGAGGGATACTATTAGGTGATATACCTAATGTAAATGACGAGTTAATGGGTTCAGCACACAAACATGGCACATGTATACATATGTAACAATCTTGCATATTGTGCACATGTACCCTAGAACTTAAAGTATAATAATAATAAAAAAGATATCAAAAACAAATAAGTAACTCAACAAATACATAAAGAGAAAGGAAGAAAAAAAAGAATAATATGGGAGCAATGCTGTAGTGTTCTATTTTCACTGTTTAGAGTGTGTTGATGACATACTGTGTGTGTATAATAGTCACATGTACTCATAATAGTCCTTGAACTATTGGGATCACTGCTGATATTTTAAAGTATTGGAGGTACCTTTTTATCTTGAAAAAATATAATATTTTTGAAAACCTTAAAAAAAAAACAGAAAAGAAAAACAAAATAGCTACATAAACTACACACATCTGCCATGTCATTTCTCATAGGTGACGATGAAAAAGTAACAAACTTACTGGATTCAAGCAGGCTCCATAAAGCTTTACAATATTAGGATGGTTCACACGGGATAACTGCCGAAGCTGTTAAGAAATTAAGGTTTCTTTTATAAAGTGATAACTTTTGAAGTACTGATTTCACAGTATCATTAAAATCTTACTGCTGTACAAAACATTTGTTTAAATCATTCAACAATCACTATTTACTATGTAACAGGCATTGTAATCATAGCCTGAAAATACCAAATGCCTGCCCAGAACAGCACAAAAATCCCTGTTTTCCAGCTTATACAGTTTAGCTGGAAAGATAGACATGTAAACAAATAATTAAATCAATGTGCAAAGTGCTGTAACAGGAGTTAAGAACAAGGCATGATGAGTATGTAGAATAAGAAGAGATGAACTCTACCAAGAAATATTAGGATATGATCCCAGAGATGGTACTGAGCTGCATTATCCAAACCAGAAGTCATGTTATCATTGTTATCATCATCTTCATAGCTATGGTTGAACAGTCTAGCTACTCTGCATGGGGCCCTAATGTGCACTTGATAGATATCATATAATTATCACAACTGTGCAAGGTAGGTATTATCATTTCCATTTTAAAGATGAGATTTTAACCTTAAGTCTCAGAGAGGGTTAAATGACCTGTTGTATAGTTAAGAAGTGGGATTTGAACTTCAGTCTATCTGACTTAAAATGTGCACTCCCTCTGTATACTTGCCTTCATTCCATTTCCCATTTCTTGAATTCATTCTCTCCTCTCCATTCCCACTGCCATTGCCTTAGTAATCCCAACCTGAACTGCTGCAGTGATTATTATAGCCTACTAGCTGGTTTCCCTCTTTCTGTTTTAATCATCCCTGATCCAATGATCCATACTGAGGTCAGTGAGGGGTTTGGCTATACTTACTTCTCTTATTCTAGATCTCAAACGTCTGTCTTTGGGGACAGGTTTTGCTCTGTCACCCAGGCTGCAGTGCAGTGGTACAATCTTGGGTCACTGCAACCTCTGCCTCCTGGACTCAGGCAATCCTCCTACCTCAGCCTCTGGAGTAGGTGGGACTATAGATGCATAGCCACCATGCTTGGCTAATTTTTGTATTTTTTTGTAGAGATGGGGTTTTGCCATGTCGCCCAGGCTGATCTCAAACTTCTGGGCTCAAGCAACCCATCTGCCATTCCCAAAGTTCTGGGATTACAGGTGTGAGCCATCATGCCTATCTTCAAACTTCTTTCTATTAATGCCTCCCGCTCCACAGCAAACTGCTTCTTGCTTTGCTTTCATTCTTTTCCCCCTTCTCCTCTCTTTTCTGCCCTTTTTCCACTCTTCTTCCTCTTCTCTATTACATACATTATGCTGCTGGCTCATATTCAGTCCACTAATGTCTCTAAACCTTCATACTGTATGCTAATAAAAAGCTCTATCTGTATAGAGCCAACATACGTGGATTTTTGGTCCTAATAGAAGAATTAGTATCACTATTTATTGTATTTATTTACTATATGAAAATATATTTACTATATTTCATCTTGCTAAGGTTCAGCACTGAGATTCAGATAGCGGATTATACAAGCATTTCTTCCTCCTCTTTCCCTAATTCCCACTAAGACGGTAAAGATTTAAAAAATTTTAAGGCATAACCTAAGAAGGATGAAGAGAATGTAAAGTGCACAAACAGCATACATTTTTGGAAGCTGGAAAGCAAATGACTGGCAATAACTGATACAGCCACCTAGAAGAGCTACATCATAAACTGGCAATGAGAAAAATGGAGAAGCAACCAGATTTATCTCACAAAGCTTCCAAAAGGTTGGGGAGTGGCGGCAGAGCTAGGTACCTATGCAAATGAGCTAATCAAAGGACAGGGCAGGGGACAGCTTAAAAGACTCAAAGATTCCTTCCTTGACTTCAAACAGCTCAATGACTATCTCTTCTCATCCCAGCAAAAGACTAGAGGTTGGTTCTTCAGAGAAGGGGTAATAAATAGCATCTGGACTGGGGACACCAAACATAAATGAAGGAATGAGCTCAAAGTAGTTGTCTCTGGGAAGCAGAAAATTAGATTGGAGGAGATATAGGAGACTGAAGTCTGTTTCATTAAGAATTTTGGAGAACCATTTGACTTTTTATATTACATGCACATCTAATCTGGATTTAAAAAATTTTCTTCACGCTATTATGATCTTTTTGACTTGTGATTCCTAATGTTTAACACATATGTTACTTCACTCAGCTTTGTAAAACTGCTAATGTAACAGGAAATGATCAATAGCTTTATCTAAACTGTAATAAAAATATTGCATAAGACAAAGCTGAGGCCAGACTCCTAGAACATACTACTAGAAATCATCTTTTTTTATGCTGACATCAAATCACTTATCAGCATTTCTCAACTAATTCAGCCACTTATAAATCACTTTCTCATATCACAATTAAGTCCTCATTTTTCCATGTTATACATTAAAAATATGAAGCATATTTTGAAATTATGATTAAATGAAAAAACAGAGATGTAAATTCAGAAGGCTTATAAGGTAGAGGCCACTTATCCATTGGCCAATGAGGTTTAAAAACATTGATTTAACTAAATAATGTGATCCAAAATACAAAATAACAAAGTTAGTAAAGGATAAATTTGATAATATGCTAATCTCATGATTATTGGATTTTCCTTCATCATTCAATCTAATCTATTTCTAAGAGAATAGTTGCAAATTTTCATGCTAAATGAGAAAAATCAAATTTGAAATAATTTTTCTTTAAAATAATCTAATTTGAGTTTCTAAAAACATTCCATTTAAAATAAGTGTATAAAATTTCTTAATGTTAGATAATGGGAAAGCATACCATTTCTTTTCTATTTTAAAATTAAAATACTATGCCTTGAAATAGATCTGAATGGATGAAATGGATGTAACTGTTTTAATTCAGGGGTGAATTCATTTATGTAGTTAAGTCTCTTTTCCCCTAATTTTTAATCAGAATTAAGAGTATGAATGAGAAAATGTTCCTACAGCACTAACCTTTGATTAAGCCAAATTGCTGATGTTCATGTATACAAAGAAATGACATCTGAGAAACCAATCTTTTTCATAATATTAAATTCACAGAATATCTTAAGTGCAGAACTACACAAAAGAAATGACATCTTAACTTACCTCTACAATAAAGGCTTTCCTCTCAGATTCACTTTCTATTTGTTTAATAGCAACATCTTTTGCTCTCCACTTAGCTTTGCAAACAACTCCAAAGGCTCCTCTTCCAACAACCTGAGTTAAACAAACAAAAACACAAACAAAAAATACCACAAGAATCGGAATCAAATAGATCCAGCCCAATATAAAAAACTGAAGCCAATCTTTAAGACTTTAAATTAAAAAAACAAAAAACAAAAAACGTGGAAATCAACAGTATCTGGATTTGCCACTGAACGAGTATGAATTTTTGTTAAAGTGAGAAGATAATTAAATGCACGCTTGTCTCTATCTTTGAAAGTTTATGATCTATACACCCATTCATTCTCAAGAAAAACCAAAAAAGACACACAGAGGAACAAAGTAAAGTGATTTGTTAAATGGAGAAAAAAAAAAAAAACTAAAACAGGCAAGATGAATGAGAACACAGAAGATGATTTGCAAAAGCAAAAAGCAGGAACATATAATAAATATTTTCAGCTATCATATTTAAGAAATTAAAAATAGCCTTTGAATAATTCAGTAGGGATAGAGAATGGAGGAGAAAGGATACAAATATAGACGCTAAAAAGACTGGCCATAAAGGACAGACAAAATATAGTATTATTTATTCCATGGAATTTTATTCCACAAGAAAAACTATTGATATATGTCACATACAATATGAACTCCAAAAACATTATGCTAAGCAAAAGAAGTCAGACACCAGAGACCACATGTTGTATGGTTCCATTTATACAAAATGTTCAGAAAAGGCAAATCTATAGATAGATACCTGGGTCTGAGGGTGAAAATGAGAATTAACAGTAAATGAGTAGCTGGTATCCTGACAAAGTGATGAAATTATTAAAAAAAACCAAAACAAACAAAAAAAACCCTAATTTATGGTGGTGGCTGACAGCCTGGTAAATTTGCAAAACCCACCAAATTGTACACTTCAAATGAGTGAATTTATGATGTGTAAAATATATCCCATTACAGTTATTTTTCAAAAGTCATAAAAATAAAGATCAGCCATGTGTCATACTATTGTTGAAGGCAACTGATGAGTACTGCATGGATTCATTGCTCTCTCATGGTGTCCTATTTTTACAAATGTTTGACATTTTCCGTAATATAAAAAAAATGAAGAAAACAAAAATAGCTTTTGATACTTGTTAGAGTAAATTCATTAGATTTTATCATTGTGAAAGGACCTTAGTTAAGTACCATCTACTCCAATCTCTCAGTTTCCAATGAACCTAAGCACTTTGTATCAAGGCCTTTTTCTTTAGTGAAAAATCTCCATCTCTTAACCATATTTATATGTACTTTCTATGTTAATGCTTTACATATCTTAAATAATGCTTTACATATCTCATTTACACGGGCCTAGAGGAAGGTACTAATGCTATCCTCATTTTACAGTTGAAGTGCCTAGCTTTAAAAGCTACTCGGGAGGCTGAGGCAGGAGAATGGCGTAAACCCGGGAGGCGGAGCTTGCAGTGAGCTGAGATCTGGGCACTGCACTCCAGTCCGGGCGACAGAGCGAGACTCCGCCTCAAAAAAAAAAAAAAAAAAAAAAAAAGTAAACTAACTTGCCCAAGGCTATATAGCTAGCAAGTGTTAAAGTGCAGTCTGATGCTGGGTAGTGTAAGACCGGAATGTTACCAATCCTAATTTGTAACATATATAAAGCCTCATGTCGGGAAGCAGAAGTTAGTATCTTCCCTTGGAGGAACTTTCACTTTAGACTTAATATGAACAAATTCCTGGCACAAAACTCTTCTATAACAAAGCTGACTATAGCTAGGTTGATCAAATGAATTATTATCTAACTGAGGGCACTTTGGAGATTAAAAAGGGGGCATTAATAATAATAATATTAGGATACTAGTTGTAAACTGGGATGTGTATGGCCACTCTAGCCATAGCTTAAACTCCACTTCATGAATCACACAAGGCAGAATGAACATTTACCATATTGTTCAATGTCTAAATCCACTCAAATGGTTAACATTTATTGAATATTTACTATGTACCAGGTACTATTCTATGTGCTTTTAATGCATTCACATATTTAATCCTCTTCCATTTAAAAGGGAGGCAAATGGAGTCACATGGTTGTAACTTGCCCAAGATTGGATGGTCAGAAAATATTCAGAGAAGCCAGGATTTGAAGCCTAGAGCACGTAATAATGAACATACTCTATATTCAGCTTCTGTTCATCAGTGGCTTAAAGGAAATGGAGCTGCCTATAGGCAAAATTGCAAAGTAGGCCAACATCTCTGGTAGCTAGTCTTTGTTTTGATGACTTTCCACTCGTCCTAGCCCTGGGCACTCATTGTTCTGTGGTTTAGGTTCTTGTTCTCCTTCACAACTCTCATCAGACATTTGTACTTGCCATTCAGTTACTTTATTGTGAATAGAGGGTACTGGCTACCTGATACCATTAGAATAAATGAAAGAGCACACCCAGGCTCTGAAATCCAATAGACTTGAGCTTGAATTAGGGCTCTGTCCACCTATTAGCTCTTAATGGTGGACAAGTTTGAGTTTCTGTTTTCTCAACAGTAAAACAGAAGTGCTGACGTTTTCCCTTGTGAATATCTACAGGATTTGTAAGTTAAAACCAGGTATTTCCTTAAATACTACAAAGAACAGTAAGTGCTTGGAATTGGGTATGAATCAGTGTCAAGAGCTATAGTACTCATTTCTTTCTTTCTTTTGGGTAGAGATGGGATCCCACTATGTTGCCCACGCTGGTCCTGAATCTCTGGACTCAAGTAATCCCCCTGCCTCAGCCTCTCAAAATGCTGGGATTACAGGAGTAAGCCATTGCGCCTGACCTGTAGTACTCATTTCTCTCGCAATAAACTAAGATGAATAGCAAGCAGGTCCTAAAAAACTTCAACTTCATGGCAACATTAGTCTAAGAACACAGGCATGGAGACCAGACTGTATCTATTGATATTACTATTAAATACAAAATGATCATCAAGTAATTTATGCTTCAACCATGTATTTATAAATACATCACGGCAACTGGTACTTACTAGGAATCCTCTTCTTTCATTTTCTCTATTTTGAGGAACGTCCATACAGGGATTCCAAACATTATCTATATTTGTGAATCATACGTTTGTCATAAAAATTCATTTGACTATTTGTAATTCATAAGTGCCACCTAGTGATGAGAGTAGAGCTGATTCTAGGCTTTCGACTTAAAGCTATGGGAGCAAAATGTGGCCAAATGAGGACATGATAAACTTTCTCCTTTTTGCTCAAGAAAGCAATTTTCTAGAACACCCTGAAATACAAAACAGGCCCATTCCTGTAAGAAGAGCCCTGGGGATCAAGAAGCCTCCATTCTTATTAGGGCCATAAGATATTTCACATGCACAGTGAAATGACAGGGTCTAAAATTATAACAAAGAAAGGTGAAGATGTCCAAGGTTGTACTGACCTGAAATATATGATAGAAATAATAACTGCTGTGAATTCAAAGGAGATTATAAGCACAGTCAATACTTAAAGAATTAAGTTTCTGTGTATCAAAAATGACTTCCCATTTTAAAAAATAGCATAAAGGTAGATACACTGTGGATGAGAAGAAAAAATATATATAAAGAATGGACCCCCGCCTTCAAGGAATCGCGGTAGGGAAGAAATCTAAGACTACATAATAGTACTTAAAAACTTTTAAACACTTACCAGCTGAAGAGAGCCAAAGGCAAGGGTCCATGATGAAGGCTAATAAACTCCTCCCTCCCCCTTTTCAGGATAAGGTTAGGGTAGGGATTCAAGAGAAAAAAGACTCATAACCCTCTCTTCTCACTTAGATCCCCGAGAGCAGGCATCCTCACAGAATGTGCTCTGCAAACACCAGAAGCTTCAAAGGAGTAAAGATTGTGGCAAGGACGACAGACCGAGGGAGGCCCTACCTTGGGTTCCCTCAGCCCCAGTAGAACATGTAAGGGATATAGAAAAACTCTTGTGAAGCAAAAAGCAAGGTAACTGAGAATTAAGGAGTCTTCTGACTGCAGGAAGGAGGCTGTGGTAGGGCAGAGTGTTGAGACCTACATGAGAGGTCTGTGGGATGGCAGCTAGCTCAAATACTTAATGAAGAACACAGCTGGGTTTCAGAGGATTAATGAAAGCCAAGGGGAAGGCCTGGTCAGCAAGCAGGGAGAAATGGGTTAGGTCTTCTGCCTTCTGATGCAAGTGAGGCTTGATGTTGAAAGAATGATGAACTTCATTTGTTTACTCCTTAAACCAATATTTCTTTAGTGCCTACTACATCCAGCTACTGTTTGGGACAACAGAAATACAGAAAGAAATAAGACAAAGGCTCTGATCTGATCTACACAAATGCATTTTCTAGTGTATGTGGAAGGAGGGGAGAAGGAGAAAAGACAATCAACATACAAACAAAAGATGAGTAAGAAAAAAATCAGACTTTAAAAAAATGCCACATAGAACAACAATGACAACAACAAAAAATAGGATGCTATGACCAAAAGACTAGTGGCAGCTCCAGGCCGGGCAGTTTGAAAAGGCCATCTAAAGAGGTTACTAATCTGACATTCGGATGACACAATGCACCAATCCCAGCACTTTGGGAGGCTGAGGCGGGCAGATCACGAGGTCAGGAGATCGAGACCATCCTGGCTAACACGGTGAAACTCTGCCTCTACTAAAAATACAAAAAATTAGCGGGGCATGGTGGCGGGTGCCTGTAATCTCAGCTACTCGGGAGGCTGAGGCAGGAGAATGGCGTGAACCCAGGAGGCGGAGGTTGCAGTGAGCTGAGATCACGCCACCGCACTCCAGCCTGGACGACAGAGCTAGACTCCATCTCAGCAAAAAAAAAACCAAAAAAAACAAAAACAAAAACAAAAAAAACCAACAACGAATATAAAGCTTTGCCCTAAGGGAAAAGAAAAACCTCACTACCTTATTCACTTCAATATGTGAGCCCCATCTAAGGGCTATGTGCTATTCTAGGCACTGAAGATACAAGAGTGAACAAACAAAATCAAAATCCTTGTTCTCATTGTTTATATTCTTGTGGAAAGAGACAAATAAAAAGGGAGTTGTGTGCTAAGAAGAAAAGGAGTGTAACTGTGTGTGTATACACACATGTACGCACTCCGCCTCACTCTGATTTTAGACAAGGTAGTCACTCATGGCCTCACTGAGAAAGTTGACATTTTAGTAATGATCTAGAGAAATACTTGGAGTGTTTGGTGTGGCTGGTGTATAGTGGAGGAAGGGAAGAGTGATTGTAAGGTAAGGCTGGAGGGACAGGCAGAGGTTGGATCCTGAATGGCTCTACCTACCATGAAAAGGAGTTTGAATTTCAGTCTAAGTGCAACGTCAAGGAACTGAAAAAATTCAAGGAATTAAGGATGTTATATGACTTTAAACAAAATCATTATAGCTCTTATTTAAAGAAAGGATTGTAGGGAAGCTAGTATATATAAATAGAGACCCATTAGGAAGCCATTATAGCAGTCCAAACAAGCAACAATAGCTGTGAGGGCAAGGTCAATGGTAGTGCAGAAACTGGGCAGACCTGGGACATGTTTTAGAGGTAGAGTTAATAGGGTTTGCTGATGCTCTGCATCCAGGCAGGACAGGTGTAGAGGAAAAGAGATGAATCAAGGAAAACACCTAGACTGGACAGCAGTTTACTGAGGGATAAGAATGATGCAGATTTTTTTTTTTTTTTTAAATAACTCAGAGTTTGGTTTTAGTCGTATGAAGTTTAAGATGCCTACTGGATATCCAAGAGGAGATATCAAGTAAGAAGGCAGAAACGTGAGTGAGAGGATCTATGGAGAAGTCAAAGAGATACAAACTTGGGAGTCATTAGCATGTAGTCAGTTTTTCTAGGCAATCAGTTGGAAGAGGTAACCAAAAATAAATATGGAGATATTGGAGTCCAGGAACTGAGCTCTGAAGCAGTTCAACATTTAGATCACAAGAGAGGAGAAGGAATGGGCAAGGAATAGGAAGGAACAGTCCATATGGTAGCAGGCAAACTAGGAGAGCATCAGAGAAGCCAAAATAAAAAGACGTTTCAGGAGGAAAGCAGATATAAGGACAGTGAAAGCATAGGCCAGTGGCTCTAAAAGTGTGGTCTCTGGTTCAGAGCATCAACATCACCTGGAAATTTATTAGAAATATAAATTCTCAGGGTGCAACCCAGAATTACTGAGTCTGATGGTAGGGTCAAGCAATCCATGTTTTACCAAGCCCTCCAGGTAGTTTCAATGTTTGAAAACCACTGCATTAGGCTAATCCATTAACAATACATAATAAGGCAAATATTTCAGTGGAGCCGTCATACAGACCAGAGAGCCCTCCCTTGCTGTTGATACTATTTGTGGAAGCTTTCCACAGCACCCATAAGTCATCTTGGGCAGGAGAAAGGGAAAAAGAAAATCCTTATGAGGGAAGACTGAATTCTGAAATAACCGAATTAATCTTGAAATTTCTGAATACAAAGATACTTAAAAGAGATAAGTATTACATTGTAAATACCTTTGTTGTGGCAAGACCAAATGCTTTTCTCTACTGAGTTGAAAAGAGGAATGACATAATTAAATAGTAGTTATAGAAAAATAGTTAAATTTCTGAACTTTTAAAAACAAGTAAGAAATAGAGACAGAAGGACAGGAGTTTTTGTTGTTGTTGTTTTGTTTGTTTTTTTGAGACAGGGTCTCCCTCTGTCACCCACGCTAGAGTGTAGTGGCGCGATCTCAGCTCACTGCAGCCTCTGCCTCTCTGGTTGAAGTGATTCTCCTGCCTCAGCCACTCGAAAGTAGCTGGGATTACAGATTTGTGCCACCACACTCGGCTAATTTTTGTATTTTTAGTGGAGACGGGGTTTTGCCATGTTGTTCAGGCTGGTCTTGAACTCCTGAGCTGAAGCGATCTGCCTGCATTGGCCTTCCAAAGTGCTGAGATTACAGGTGTGAACCACTGCACTGGGCAATAGACAGGAGTTTTGTGCTTTAAACAAAAAAGACTATAAGCATATATCCATAAGAGTAGAAGATAGAATAATTAGATGATATATACAACAGATAAAGTTGTTTCCTGGTATATTTTGCATTCTGATATTAGCTCTCTAAGGGAGAAATCTGAATGGGAATTAGAGGTGGCAGAAGGTGCTATGTAGCATGCCAGGGAATTACAATATACTTCTCATTCCTTTCAAGAAATAACATTCTAAAGAAATGCAATTTTATTATCTGTATAACAATAATGCAACCTTATATTTAATAATATATTATAACTTGTAAAGCTCTTTCTTACAAACATGATGGAGTCTGTCACCATAAACCCATGAATATATAGGATTTTTTATTCCCACCTTAGAGAGAAGAAAACCAAGGCTCCAAGAACTGAAATTACCTATTCAAGGATCATGGAATTAGTAAATCAGAGTCAGCTTTCAGGTATGTTTCATGGTGCCAACAAAACAGAGGCCTGCCAGATACACACAGGATTTGGTCCAGTGCCTGGTACAGAGAAAAATGCTACTCAAAGGCAGCAAGTATGATAACAACAATCAACTCTTCAAAAGATTATATTCGAATCAGATTTTTAGCTGTTTAGAAAGGGGTTTTAAAAAGCCCTAATCTCCTTTAAGAAAAAAGAGTGAAGTTGGGTTAACACAAGGCTTGTGTACAAAGGGCTTATGGTAGTCTCCAAAGATGGCTGTCAACAATCCCTTCTCTGCCTGTCTCTGCTTAAGAAAGAGTTCTATTTTAGCCTCCTTCACTGATTCTTCCTTCCTCTGTCCAAAGCTTAGATGCTGCTAC
The DNA here is from genome assembly GCF_002776525.5 of Piliocolobus tephrosceles. Lineage (NCBI taxonomy): Eukaryota > Metazoa > Chordata > Mammalia > Primates > Cercopithecidae > Piliocolobus > Piliocolobus tephrosceles. The sequence continues at coordinate 81,720,834 of NC_045438.1, read as the reverse complement.
TTTCCAGGGTTCTGTCCTTGTCCCTTTTCTTTCTGAATCTGTTCTCTAATCTCATGGCTTCATACTCTCAAATCTCTCCCATCCAGGTTTTGCCCAAGCTCAAGATGTATTTAAAACTGGCTTTGAGACTCAGGGGCGGTCCTACAGGCTTGTTAAGTTCAATATGTCAAATGCTGACTCCATTATCGGTCCCTCACTTGTGTATATTGTAGTTCACTTGATGTTAGTTAAGTAGATTTACAGATATTATCTCATTTTAATTAAGTCAATTCTCACATTTTAGAAAGGTTTTATTTCCAAAGTACTTATTGCAACTTGAGCCATGATCAAATGATAGTATGAAACCTTTCATCGCCCATTGTTTAAAAATATCTATTTTATACATACACACTGAAAACTGAGTATACAAAATAGAAAGTGTTTTGTTTTACCAGTAGGAGATAAATAAAGAATTGTGGAACCACTGCTCCAACAGGAAACGCTTGTTAAGAAAGTTCATTACTGTCTGCATTCCACCTCTCTCAGGCTATGTAAAACAGCACTCCACTGACTGGGGAAAACCTTACATGTGTATAGATTTTTTAAAAAATATCATATATACTTCTAAGAAAATGTTTCAAATGGTAACAAATTTCCCTATTGTATTAATCAAGAACATAAAATGGTGGAGAAGATCAGATGTAGAATAATAATATGTCTGGACTACCAAGGCCAAGCCTAAAAACACATAAGGAGATTATGTACATTATTAGATAAGGAATGAGCCAATGTTACAAACCATAGAAAGCAAATTTCATGTTTTTCTTGACATATGGTAGATCAACAGAAAAAACTGGGATAGATGGCCACTCTTGAGACATACTGGCAATGGAGGTAAACAATGAAAAAACTTAATATGCAAGCTGTAAACCACTGAAAGAAGGCCACTTTTTATTTACTACTAAATTTCTAGTCCAAGTTCACAAATCAAACATGCTTTCTGAATTGTACTCTTTTCTAAATAATATAGTTTATTTGACACACTATAATTAACAATTCAGTTTTTCTGTTTTTTGAAATTTTTTATAGAGACAGGGTCTCACTATGTTGCCCCGACTCGTCTCAAACTCCTGGTCTCATACAATCTCCCACCTTGGCCTCCCAAAGTTTTGGGATTACTGGTGTGAGCCACCGTACCTAGCCCAACATTATTTTAAATGACTGTTTTTTCCCCAAAGATGAATTTTCATCAAAAGTGTCAAAAGGAGAACATATCAAGTTACAAGTATCTCCCCTATCATACACATCCAACTAAAATGGTGATCTACAAATAAATATTTCAGATATTCTTCATAACCCTTCATTTGTGAAAAACAAGAGGAATGCAAAAAGGACTTTGGTTATAAAAGGCAGGTCAATTTGGAAATATTTCCTTCTAAATTTATGAATGTTTTCTAAATCACAATGTTTTTGGTTAATTACTTTATGATAAGCATTTCTCCCCCTATGGTTGAATCCTCTTTGTTTTGGGTCTACAACTTTAGTCTCATACAATTAAGTAGATTTAAATTTAATTTTTTAATAAAAATATAGAAGAATATGAGATGGTATATAGAATATTTCCATGCAATTACTATTGAAAGGCACAAAAACAAAAGTCACGTTTTGTGTGTATGTGTTATTTTTTATTTTTTATTTTTTTGAGAAGGAGTCTTGCTCTGTCGCCCAGGCTGGAGTGCAGTGGTGCGATATCAGCTCACCGCAAGCTCCACCTCCTGGGTTCACGCCATTCTCCTGGCTCAGCCTCCTGAGTAGCTGGGACTACAGGCGCCCGCCACCACGCCCGGCTAATTTTTTGTATTTTTTTTTAGCAGAGACGGGGTTTCACGGTGTTAGCCAGGATGTTCTCAATCTCCTGACCTTGTGATCCGCCCGTCTCGGCCTCCCAAAGTGCTGGGATTACAGGCTTGAGCCACCGTGCCTGGCCTGTATGTGTTATTTTTAAGGAAATGCCTTTAAAAATTAGTTTCTTGATGATGCAAGATGACCCCATTCCTTCAGACAAGTCATGTTAAAGAAAACAACCAAACACATACCTAACCTAAACTAAATGGAAAAGGATGTATGCCTTTGTGCTCTTAATTTATTATTAAATAATTCTTTTAATTGTTCTGAATTCATGTTATTTTTAGTTCAGTGACTATAGCTTCAGTTTCATTTGGCTCTGTTCTATGAACTATCTGAATGGACCCCTGGTGATACTGGCATTGTTCTCGCTACAAATGCAGAACATGACAGAACAAGCATAGATCATACATTTATTAGTTAGGACTTGGAGCCTCCAACTATGTTAGAACTTCAATATCTATTAATAAACTGTGGCAGAGTGGAACTGCCATCTGCTGACAAGATGGATTTGATAACATAAAAGTAAAGCTTTGATTATTCAAGCTTTCTTCTGAATTTTTCATGCAGCCTTTTAATACCTGCCACAATACATCTCACCGTTTACTAGGCTTTTATTTCAAATAATATGCTCATGCTATCTTTTAAGCTACACATGTACAATACAAAAATTATCTCTGTAGCTACTTCTTTAGTAATTTCAGATTTCTACTGAAATCAGTGGTCACTTTCACATGAAAGAATGTATTTATTTTAGGTATCTATAATTAAACAGTGACTAACAAATCTATGTACTCTGTTTAGACCACTATAAATTAGGTTTTTCTCTAATACCAATTCCCCATATATTTATAACTTAAACCTACAAAATATATGCAACTATCTATATCTCCTCTTTGTAGTATATTTTAGCTTTTAAAACAAAACCTTTGTGTGTCTCCTTAACAAGGCTGAAGAATACATACAAATACTGCAGTAATTTTATGTGTCCAATACGGTAGCTTTGTTCCTACACTATAGTTGAGGTCAGCATTATGGGTCTCCCTTTTCAAAAGCAACCATTGTAAATAGGGTCTTTTTAGCACTCTGTAGTAAAGACCTACCATTCGTGGCTTACTCGTAGCATCTGGCCCTTTACAGCATCTTTTATCCCTGCTAAACAAAAGTATCTGCTAACTATAATAGAGTTGACATTAAAACAAGACTCAGATCTCATTTCTAATATAAGTGTTGCCTTAGCCAAATCACGTAACTTAGCTCCTGTTTTATCACATGTAATATAAGAGAACAAGATAGGCATTTAATTCTTATGATTATGCTGTGATACTTTCATGTACTCATTGAACAAATATTTATAGAGATTCTAGATTCTGGGCATTGGGGTTACAAAAGTGAATAAGGCATCTTACATTTTGCTGAAGGAGAAACACAATTTCAGTTACTGGTAAGTACCATGAAAGATAATAGAAATGACAAAGATCTAGGTTGCTCAGGGAATGCTTCTCTAAGGAAGTATTAATAACATTTGAGGTGGGACTTGATTGGTGAGGAGTCAGTCATTTCAAGTTCTGGGGGAACAGCACTTCAGGCAGAGGAACAAATGCAAAGAAAATTCATTTTAGTGACTTTCCCAACCCATGATGGTCACCTTATTCAAAACCTAGTTTTAAACTTGTTCCTACTCAATGGAACCTTCTGTTATTAACTCTGTTTTCAAATTATGGCTTAAGTGTTTAATTTACACTATATTCACAGTTTTAAATCTGTGGTCTATAGTTAACTGTTCTGTGTTTACTCCAGTCTCATATCATACTAAGTCAGACATTTTAAGGAGGTAATCCTAGGATTCTTCTATCATCCTTTTTTTTTTTTTTTTTTTTTTTTGAGACAGAGTCTCGCTCTGTTGTCCAGGCTAGACAGGCTAGGGTGCGGTGGTGTGAGCTCACTGCAACCTCTGCCTACTGGGTTCAAATGATTCTCATACCTCAGCCACTCAAGTAGCTGGGATTACAGGCTTGTGCCACCACACTCAGCTAATTTTTGTATTTTTAGCAGTGACAGGGTTTCTTCGTGTTGGCCATGGTGGTCTTGAACTCCTGGCCTCAAGTGATCTGCCTGCATTGGCCCTCCAAAGTGCTGGGATTATAGGTGTGAGCCATTGCACCAAGCCCTATTCATCTTTTATAGTACCTAAGAGTATTATGCACAGATGAGAATGCTCATTAAATGCTCAGGACCAATTACACTAAAAAGGAAATCAGTTTTTTGTTTCCCCTTTCCCATATTAGGTTTGGTTATAGAGTACTTCAGAAAGTACTGAGTGACACTGTAAATCCAGTGGAAAGGGCAACTGACTCACAAGTGAGAAATCTCATATTGAATTCCCAGCTTTACCATTTACTTAGGCATGCAGCTTCTGGCAAGTCAAACTCTATGACTGCTTGTCAAGATCTGTAAAATGGGATATCATCTGCCAGGTCAACCCAGGATTAGTTGGTTACCAACTAAATTCTACAGGAGACCATGATCACTGTCCTTAAAGAACTTCTAAGCTTACTGTAGAAAACACTTAAATACTGGAAAACATGAATGTGTTTTCATTTTAGAACTGGAAAAGACCTTAAATGATCTTGTTCCATCCTTCAGTTTACATGAGTAACCACAGGCCCAGGAAAATGTGGTGACTTCCTCAAAGTCACAAAAATATATTATGGCAGAATCAGTACAGCATCTACATTTTCTAATTTTCAGTCCAGAACACTTTCCACTATACCACCCTGTGTAACACTTCTTGCAACCCATCCCCTCTTTTATTCCAACATTCTCTACAGCCAGATCTAGATGGTAAACACTAAATGACTTTTTAAAAGTACCTAGGCAGATTTCTGAGGCTGAGACCTCACCTCATTTGATTGAACTGAACTGAATCTAAGATGTGCCAAACTAATACTATTGAGTTACAATATTAGAAATGCAAGATCAGCTGATGTCTTAGAAATACGTATCTACTAAATGATTGCATATTTGGCCTGTGGTTGAATTATTTTTTTTTTAGTTTCTAATTATATTGATATAATGCAATTCAATTATATTGAGAAATACATAATACGATTTTCTTAATTTAGAAGGCAATATTCTCATACAATATAAAATATTGAAAGCAACATAAAGTAGTTTTTGTTTCTGGTCATCTTCCTCTGTTATCTTACAACTGAACTGGAAGTGTAATCTAAGTTGACAAATAGCTAATAAGTGTCCATGGTTCTCTGGATTGTGTAAAACTGGTTTAATGTATGCAAATGAAGAAGATGATGGAAATTATGTAATGCTTTCAGTATCAGAAAGGTCCAAATACAATCTTTAATGCAAAAATGAACTGAGTATTAAAAATGAAAGGGAATAAAACAAAAAACCCAAATGATTGCCTAATATTAAAAATAAATTTTCGTCTAAAAACAAAAACCTACTCCCCAGAAATGTCCTAAACACACACACACACCCACATACACACAAAGATTGAAACATTATCTACATTGAGAGAAGGGTCTTGGAAACACAGAAACCTAACCAGAAGTGAAATAGCTTTAGGGGAAGAACATCAAAATGATAACTACCTCCTTAGTAATTTGTTTTTCCATGAATCAAGAATGTAAAAAGCGTTAGAAGGTAGCATACAAAAACTAAGGTTGTAAGAACCAAACGAAGTAAGTTTGTGAAAGCATTTAGTAGACCATAAAGCACAAGTTATTATTATATAACAATTTGTAGTCTACAAGCATAGCAATTCACCACAGAGCAGACGTAAACGCTTATTTAAAAACTGCAATTCTTGTATACTGACTCACGGAATTTTTATTCTTAAAAAAGAATATTAGCCATGAAAGTTGGATCAACTATCCACTTCTGGAAAAGGAATTTATCATAGCCTCAATGTAAAAAAAATAAACTTAAAAACATTTCCCCCTCTTTTCAAAATACAGGTCTTCTTTTAGCCGTGTGACCTTAAAGCAGGTCACATTTCCTCTCTGGAACTAGGTTTCCTAATATGTGTCAGGCCCTGTGGTAGGTGTTTTGCATATAATGTCTACTAAGATCTGTTATGCAGATAAGATGAAATAGAATTTATTAGCCCTTTCTTAAACTAAAATTCAAAGGGGTTAGGAAACTTGCCCCAAATCACACAGCTAATAATGGCATATCTGATACATTGAACTTTCCTCTAACTCCAAAGACCTTGCTCTTCCCACCATATTATCTTGTAAAACGAGGATGTTCTCAATGATCTCTAAAGTTACTTTATGTGATAAAAAATATATAATTCAGTAATCCATTACTCTTCCAAAACATGCACAGGAAAAAAAAATTTATTTGTTGAACGTTATCTCACTACTTCGAACTTGCTGACACTTAAAAATAATTTTAGAATTTTAAAGTAGACATAACTCGTTGACAATCTATAATATTTCACTAGGTTTTTCACGGGATATATAACGCAAGTGCTGAATAAATTTAAAAAATGGCAAATAAATGGTAAGAGATAGTATTTTCAACCAAAGTGTTTAACAAGTTCTAAAGTGTCTTTAAAATATATATATGCAGCTTTTACTTTTCTAAATTTTATAGTCATTAGAACCCAATTTACCTCTCTGTTAATCTGAAAAGCAACACTTTAAAGTCACTTTGAAATACCTTGTTCTAAAATAAATTACTGCAGAATAAAGAAAGGATATGGGTTTTCTGATAGCGATTTCCAGTCTAATGTTATATTCTGATTGTCATCGATCATTCGTTATCTCTTCAGAATATGCTACTTGAAACATCTTTTGATCGTAGATCAGTCTGTGTTACTTATGGTGAAATTCACCTACATTAGCCCAACTGAAAGCCGAGCGTTTAACCATTACGAGTATTGCTGTGCGGTATCGGAGAAATTGAGAACCATTCGGTGCTAAGGGAAACACTTTATTAGACTTGATGATCTACTAATTTAACAAGCATTTATTGAGCATCCCCTACATGCCAGATACTGAAGCAGAAGTCGAACATAATACAATCATTGGCCACTAAGAACATCACGTCCAGTGGACTGAAACTCCAGAACGGCTACGATCTTCGCTGAAACTACTACTTACAGATACGAGAACTGGTGGACCACACTGTCTCACCAGTTCATTCTCCTGTTTATCACCGGAATATCAAATCCAAAATCAAGCGTACCCAAGACAGGAAAAAAGGCAGCTACTCCCGAGCAGTTGAGCTCAGAGAGTAACCCCCACTCCCACGTCAGTGAGGGCTGTGGGGTCTCCCGGGTGGATCCCACAGGGTCCCGCGAATTAGAGGGGCCGGGGAGGCACCTTCAGAGCCGGGACCAGGCAGAGACAGGGGCGGGCCGGGCTGGTACCGGCGTCTCCAAGCCGGGCCTCGCTCACCTCTTCCACCTCGATCTCCTTGTAGTCGATCTCTTCAAAGTTGAGGACCTGAGAAGGGGCTTCGATCATCTCACCGGCCGAAGACGAGGAGGAGGAGGAGGCGGCAGAGGCTGTAGACATGATCCCTGGCGGCGCCCGGTGGGGCCGGGAACGGTGCCGCCCGGACAATCCGGGTGAGATCCACGCCCACCCGCCTCCGGACCGACCCTCAGGCTGGAGCCGCGCAGTCCTGCTACCCGGCGATCCGTGGCGGGGGGAGCGGCAGCGGCCACAGCCGGGTCCGGCTCTGGCTCCGCTGCGTTTTCCGTCGCTGGGCCCCGCCCACTACACTTCCGGTTCCGGGCTGAAATCGGAAACAGGAGGAGGGCCGAAAACTCCGGGGGTGGGAAGGGGAGAATTTTGTGACTTGGAAAGAAAAGGAGGGACAGGTTGGGGGTGGGGTGGAGTAAACTAAGAAGCAAGCTTCGACCTCTAGAACAAATTTCGCGAGACCTTTACTACAGGGCCTCAGCAACCGGATGATACCGCGAGAGCGGACGCCTGACGTAATTAAAGTGCGCGAACGGAAGTGGCGCGGAACATGACGGAAAATCTGTACGGTTGGTTCCTTAAGGACCAGCGGGAAAGATAAAAGCTGGCGTTTAGTCTCTGCTGCGTGAAATATGTCTTGGCCTCTCTTTCTCTACTCTGAGCTGCCTGCAGACGGGCGAGGTGGTGTTGAACTGTGTTTTTTGTGACGAAGCTTGCTTTTAAGTTTCATCCCTAAACTAAGTTGACCTGTTTCTTTAAGAGGGCTTGTAAAATGTGTTTTCCTCAATGTGGGATATAGAAGGAAGCAGTTGCTCCTGTTACTTTGAGCTAGTCCCTGACGCTATGAGAAATTCTAAAAGAGCGAATCGGATCATGCAACATGAATAACTATGGAGGCCGAGTGATCAAAAACAGAAGGTAATATTTTGGTGTTACAAACTTTACACAGATTAGGTGGATAAGATATTTATACTTTGGTGTGTTCATCTCAAGTTATGGATTACGAGTGCGGGGCACTAGTGCTTTAGATTGGTAAATGAATCATCAACAGTCTCCTTGAAAATCAAATATTTCCATCACCATTTTCAGGACATGAGAAAATACGCTCAGAGTTTAAAGCAATTATGGTCCTCACAAACTAGATCAATCTGTCCCCAAGATGGTCAGTATTGCTCATGTTGTACTACCAGCACACGTTTTAGTTTTAAACTAACTGTTGAACTTTATATAGTCCGTCTAACATAAAGCCTAACTGTGGAAAATTGGAGTTAGAGATGAAGATTTAAATACCAAGGATGGATTCCTGCGAATGTCAAATTTTAAGTTTCAGTAAAAGACTGAAAGGAGGAAGTGAGGAAAATAGTAATTGGAACGTCGCCAGAGGAGAGCTTTCCAATGAAGAAGTAGCCAACCACGTATATGCTGTACAGAATTATGTTAAACACATTTGGGATTGCAACTAGATCATTGGATTTGACCATCAAGAAGTTACAAACTCCTGGGAAGCATTCTGTCACTTTTTATTCACAGTTCTAGTGACACGCAATGACAGTTTGATGAGTGGATAAAAAAACGAAAGAAGCAATAATTTCTTTCCACTGTACACTCTCTCTTTGCATGATCTTACCCAAGGTCTCTGTTTCTGATACCATTTTTATAATGATGACCCTAATCTCCGAATACTCAAGATTTTTCCTGAATTCTGGACCTATTGGACATCTCTATTTAGATAAACACCTAAACTTCAAGATACCACAGCAAATTCAAAAGCTGTCACCCACCACAAATATATTCCTATGTGATTTTCCTATATCACTTAAGGATGCCATCACCCAGTTGGTTGTCTGAGAAGTCAGGGCATGTGAAATGATGTGTGGTGCACTGATACCCAATATAAGCTGATTTAATCAGTGGCACAGTCATTTTCACCTGTCATTCCCCGTGCATTTCCAAACAAGGATGGTCACTTTTTACCTTGTGCTATAACTGCAGGTCTATATCTGATTTCCCTTTAACACCTTGATCTTGCTGCCAGGTGGGAACTCAATAAATACTTGCATATTCTGTACAAATGAATAGTTTTTGTCAGTCCTCCCTTTCCCTGGAGTATAAGATATGTTTTCTGTACCTTCGGTTTAGGACTGGAATCTTGACAAAGGGCTAATTACTACAGCCATGATGCAGTTCTCCTGCTTGATTATTTTTCCCCAAAATTTTGTTACAAAAATATCAAACATAGAGAAAGGTTGAAAGAATGTTATGGTGAACACCTATATGCCCACCACCAAGATTCTACCTTTAACATTTTATTATACTTGGTTTATCATAATATACATATGTGTATATTATGATACACATATGTATCATAGTATACACATATGTATATTCACCCATATTTACATATTCACCCACTCTCCATTCACCCGTATTTACATCCATCTACCATTTTGCTGGATGCATTTCGAAGTGAATTGATTACATGATTTTGAATATCTTCTACCCCAACACTTCTGTGTTTTATCCACTGATTTGGACTTCTGATATTGATGCCAGTCTAAAATCAATTTTTATCCAACTTGCTTGCAGATTATTTTTTTCTTTTTTGTCTGCCTGCGCCTTTTCCCTAGCTTCTGGTAATAGATGGAAAGTTTCATCAGTGTTTATGTCTCTGGGTTCAGTCATTCCCAAGGTCCAATCCATCTCTCACATTCTGTGATTTGGTTATGTGAGCTAGTAAATTACCAGTTCATTTAAGCTGATCCAAGCTGTATTTTTTGTATGACAAAAAATGCAGGATTATCTTGCAACCAAATAATCCTAAGTAATAAAGTTTAAACGCAGAGGAATGATGGAGAGGAGCTGAACCTCTCTCAGTTCACTTCAATTTTGACTTTGCATTTCCTTTAACTTTCATGAATAAAGGATAGAAACTTGACCTCACAATTTCATGTCAGCTTCAGTCACCAGTCCGTATGTCTCCACAAATTTCCAGACACATACCAAAACTATTTAGGTAAATTCCTTGAAGTCCCTCTGAATTTGAGCACCCTCTACCATTCTCCCTCATGTCAGCACCCTAATAACTACTCTCTAACTTCCAACTCTGTCTTCAATTTTGGCCCTTTTATACTCTCCAGGGGATGAGAAGACAAGGGTTTCAAAATCCATTTCCCACCACCTCTTTGCTTGTTCTAAATGAGATTCTGATCCTATTTGGATCATTTTGGGTGTAGCAATATCTGGGACCTATTTTCATGGAGGCTTAGCAGAAACTGAGACTAAAGTAGCAGCACTTTAATGTTCTGGGTCACATAATATGTCAGACAAGTGCTCCATATTTCCATCATAGGCTTGATGATAACATCAATAATTGAGTTTCCATTATTCTCTTCTGCCTTTTGTGGTATTTGCTATATTCTAGAATACCAATCATTTTTTGTTTTTCATTATTGCTCTTTTAAGGAGCCTTTTTAGACATCTTAATGCCCTTCCTCAAATTTTAATACCTCAGATACACTGTATATCTATTTATGTATTGTATGTATATTTGTGCTTTATGTGTAAAAAGGGTAAGATTTTTTCTGTCCCTAGTTTTTGCCCCATTTGGAGGTGTTATTGCCTCCATTGAGAATGCATGTACTAGCAGTTTCATTCTTCACACGACATATCACAAAGTACAACAGAGAGCATCTCTTGGTAGCCATCTCAGAAGAGCAGGTAAACATTCTTTTTCAAAAGCCTTTGGTAAGTGTATCCTTGAGGGATGGGGAGCAGGATGCATGAGGACACACACACAGTCATGCGCTGCATAACGATTTTTTGGTCAACAGACATCATATGTGGCAGTGGTCCTATATGATTATAATGAAGCTGAAAAAATCCTATTGGCTAGTGACATTATAGCCATAGTAATGTCATAGCATGACATATTACTTATAGTGCATTACTCGTGTCTGTGGTCAGGCTGGTGTAAACAAACTTATGCTGCTAGTCATACAAAAGTATAATACAATTATGTGCAGTGCATAATATTGATAATGAGAACTATGTTGCTGGTTTATATAACTACTATACTATACTTTTTATTATTATTTTAGAGCATCCTCCTACTTCCATAAAAAACCTGTAAAACAGCCTCAGGCAGGTCCTTCAGGGGGTATTCCAGAAGAAGGCATTGTTATCATAAGAGGTGACTGATCCGTGCATGTTATTGCACCTGAAGACTTTCTGGTGGGACAAGATGTGGAGGTGGAAGATAGTGATGTTGATGATCCTGACTCTGTGTAGGTAGACGTAGACCAACACGTGTTTGTCTTAGTTTTTAGCCAAAACGTTTAAAAACTAAAAAAAAAAAAAAAAAAAAAATTTAACAAAAACGTGTATAGAATAAGGACACAAATAAAATACTTTTGTACAGCTGTTCAGTGTGTTTGTGTTTTAAAGCTAAGTATTATTACAAAAGAGTCAAAAAGTTTTAAAAAATTTAAAAGTTTGTGAAGTAAAAGTTATAATAAGCTAAGGTTAATTTATTGTTGAAGAAAACTTTTAAAAAATAAATTTAGTGTAACCCAAGTGTACAGTGTTTATAAAGTCTACAGTAGTACATGGTAATGTTCTAGGCCTTCACATTCACTCACCAGTCATTCACTGGCTCACCCAGAGTAACTTCCAGTCTTGCAAACTCCATTTATGGTGAGTGCCCTATATAGGTGTACCATTTTTTAAAATCTTTTATATTGTATCATTACTGTACCTTTTCTATGTTTAGATACACAAATACCATTGTGTTACATTTCCCTGCAGTATTCAGTATAGTAACATGGTTTATACAGGTTTGTAGCCTGGAAACAGGTATACCTGTTATACCTAGGTATACCATATGGCCTAGGTGCATAGTAGGCTATATCATCTATGTTTGTGTAAGTATACTCTATGATGTTCACATAATGATGGGATTGCCGATCAACACACTTCTCAGAACTTATCCCTGTAGTTAAGCATTGCATGACTGTACGTTGTTTAACTTAGATTGAGGGCTCCTGGAAACATGGGCTCTAAGGAGGAGGAGGAGATGCTAACCCGAAGAAAAATCTTAATACTGTTAGGAACAGCAAAGCAGGGAATGGTTGGTGGGTGGTGGCTATGCAACCAGCAAATGCTCATTATTCATGTGTTTATTCAGATTGAGCTCTGTGATGGTTAATTTTGTGTCAACTTGATTTGGCTAAGGGGTACCCAACTAGCTGGCAAAACATTATATCTGGGTGTGTCGGTGAGGGTGTATTTGGAAGAGATGAGCATTTGATTAAGTGGGCTGAGTAAAGATCTGCCCTCACCAATGTAGGGAGTCATCATCCCATTGTTGAGAGCCCAATAGGACAAAAAGGTAAAGGAAGGATGATTCACTCTCTCTTCTTGAGCTGGGACATCTATTTCCTCTGTACTCAGACATCAGAGTTCCTGGGTCTTGGCCTTTGGACTTCAGGACTTACACCAGTCCTCCCCTCAGGCCTTTAAAGCCGGTCTGAGAGTTACACTCTTGGCTCCCGTGGTTCTCAGGCCTTGGACTGGATTACACCACTGGCTTTCCTGGTTCTCTAGCTTGTGGAAAGCAGATGGTGTAACTTCATGGTCTCCAAAATTACATGAGCCAATTTGCATAAGAAATCTCCTTATATATATCTTGCAGGTTTTGATTCTCCGGAAAGCCCTATCACAAGCTCTATACCTAGAAAGTGCTATTTTTACTGCCTGAGAACCAAATCCAACCAAACCCAGTTAAATATTATTCTTTCCAGGAAGTTCAGAAATAGTTTTCTGCTGCACTATATTCAGAACTGGAGTATGCAGAGGATAGCCAGTCCCTTGGCATTTTGGTGACACTGCTAGAGAACAGCATTTCTTTGATATATGCATTTGTTCTATATTTTCTAGCTTCCGTATCTTCATCAGAGGTCTTTGGCATCCCAGGAGAAACTAAGCTGGAATTTAGCCAACTCATGGAGCTGAGGAAAGGTAGATGTTCTAGTTACCCACAATGTAGCTTTTAAGGGTGAGCATTGCCAAGGTGGAGTAGAGGCTTCCGGCAAGTGCAACTCCGAGACATTCTCTGACATCACAGTTAGCTGACATTTCTGTTTGCAGGTAACATTCTCTCCTTTAACCCCATCCCCATCCAAGTTAGTTATAGGTGACTTTTGATGATGTCTGTGTGTTCTGCAGATAAAAATGTCCATCATTTTCTAAACACTTGATATGAGAAAGTACAACTTATCTCAAAATTTGCTTATATTACCACAAGACATTTGAACCTTGTATTTGACAACTAAAGGAGGGCTGTTTAATTTCAACTGTTGTAAATTTTAGAATGGTTATAAAAATGCTTTTTTCATTTACTTTTATGAAGAAAGTTTTTCTTTGGTGATGACTATCAAGAATTTCAAGAGATCATCCTTAAAAAGTCTGGATCAGGAATTGATGGTAGTCATTTCAAATATAATATTTTATGTTAAAATTATATTCATGAAGGAAAGCTTATTAAAAATTCTAACTAAAATTTCAAAGAGTCCATTTGATGTTTTGTACAAATTTAGTGTTTAACATTGTCTCTAATATATTGTATTTTATTTTTCAAAATTATATAATGTAAAAAAAAGGGATGGTTTTTAAAATTAAGCCCTGAATAGGTGAATTCAATTCCTTCTAGTTTATCCTAGTTTATCCTATACCCTCTCCCAGAGTATCTTACAATATTATTATCTTTTTCTTTCTTTCTTTCCTTTTTTTTTTTTTTTTTTTGAGACAGTGTCTCGCTCTGTCACCCAAGCTGGAGTGCAATGGCATGATCTCAGCTCACTGCCACCTCTGCCTCCTGGGTTAAAGCGATTCTCCTGCCTCAGCCTCCTGATGAGCTGGGATTACAGGCATCTGCCAACACACCCGGCTAATTTTTGTATTTTTAGTAGAGATGGGGTTTCACCATGTTGGCCACACTGGTCTCAAACTCCTGACTTCAGGTGATCTGCCTGCCTCGGCCTCCCAAAGTGCTGGGATTAGAATTTTGACCCACCATGTCTGGCAAATATTATTTTCTATGTGTGCCATGACATGAAAAAGTCTGGGAAGCATCGAGTTAGGAGGCTGTTGCAGTATTCAAGGCAAGACATACTAGTGGTTTGAACAACATGGATAGTGGCCATAGGGGTTATAGATAAATGGATAAATGGTAGACATTGAGGAAATAGAAGTGGTAAAGTTAGTGATTGGTGAAAGTTAGTGACTGACACTGGAAGTGGGGAAGGAAGTAAAGGAAAGGGCAATATAGAGGAAGATTTCTAGATTTTTCATTTGTGCAATTCATTGTAGCTTTAAAGGGTGCCTTTTACAGGAGGCAAGAAGAAGAGCGGGAACAAGGTTAGGGAAGAAGAGAATACAGAAATAAGTTTTAAACATGTTGAGCTAGAGGTACCAGAGAGTATTATGTTCAAGTAGGCAGTTGATCTTCGAGGAAAAGACAAAGCTACAGAAACAGATGCTGACCTACTGATGATATTAATAATTAAATTCATGGAAATTGAAAGATGTGTAAAGTGAGACTAGGACTTAAGAAAGAGGCATAAGGAATAAAATGGTTAAGGGGTGGGTGGAGTTGGAGTAACTGCCAAAGACATTTGTGGAAAATAATAAAAAAAAACCTATGACCTTGTAGAAACCAAGATGAAAAGGATGTTTGTGTTGAATACTTACAAGAAGTTAAATATGAGAAAATCTTGAAAAGGGTCTGTTGGGTCTAGGGACTCAGAGGTTACCCAGAGCCTTGACTAGGGCAGTTGCCAAGATAGGAACAGAAACTAGATGAGTTGGACTGAGTGAGAGATGAGGGAAATGAGAACAGTAATGTGGACAACTTTTTGAGAAATTTGATTTTTAAGGGAAGGCAAAATATAGAACAGTATAAATTAAACCCACATTGGGGCAAGGGAGTTTAGGGCTTTGGAAAGAGCATAGCTGAATGATGGGCCATGGGAGCTAACCTGAAGAGAGGATAAAGAGATAATGGGAGGGTATGATAGTTTGGGAGAAGGTAGAGGGGTAAATAGGGTGGAGGTTTGCCATGTGATTGAAGAACAGGTGTGGTGAATGTTTCCTGGGCAAACTGGGTGGATCTGGGGTCGTGTTTAGAGAGTGAAACGTTTGAATTTGTGATTTCAAAGGTGGTGCAGTTTCAGGTAAGGGCAACATTCGATCTGAGATATGATTGGGAGAAAGGGAACTGAGAAGGGCAGGAACTGAGACGTCAGGATGTCTGTGAGTCATTCATCTAACTGTCTGCAGCTGGACATTGAGGTTCCTTTTAACACTTCCCCCCAACTTTAAATATCACTGAGATGAACATCCTTGTATTTAAATTTAGTGTTCTTAGGGTATCTTCATGCAAAAGCTATTCTATTTCTTTGGTAGTCTTAAAATGCTTCAAGTTTGCTTATGCTTTAGAGAGGGGTGGTAAACTAATTGCAGTTAGGATTTCTGTGCTTTATCTTCAAAGCACAGGTTTTAGAATTCTGACAGAGTTCTTATCTTGATTCTGCCACATATCTTGAATAAATTACTTAAAATTTCAACTTTAGTTTATCTATCTAATACCTACATCAAAGGTTTTGGTGCAGATTAAAAGTGACTGGTTCACAGAAATTAAATATGAAGTAATTGTTAGTTTTCCTTTTTTCCTTCTTGATATGGTGATAATGGGGGAAAACAGTTCTCCATCACAGATAGTAGGAGGCTATTGTCCCATCATAGCTTAGTTGCTAACTGGTATAAAATTGGGAAGAATAGAGAGGCTGGATTGGGGAGATTTGTTGAGGGGAAAAAAGCATGCTGGTGATTTTTTTATGTATACTCTCTCCACTAGTCCCAGTAAGAGGGGTCTCTGCTCTGAGCCACATGCTTCAAAATGTCCTTCTACAGCATATTTCTCATGGGATGAGAGCTCTAGGTACGCAGGACCCTGAAATAGCCCCCAAACAGCCCCAAAGCTACGCAGGACCCTGAAATAGCCCCCAAACAGCCCCAAAGCTATGTGTACAAGTTTCTTCTCTGGGTCTGTCCTCCAGAGGGCTAGCCAAAGAGTATCTGTGTATGCGTATGTGTGTGTGAATGGGCTCAGATGAGCAGGTTGGGGAGCCCACATGTGGGTGTGTAAACGCCCCTTGCAGTGTAGATTGAGCCCAGAGCAGGAGGACAGGGGTATAAATCAGGAGTTGGAGGCTAGTTTTGCTTATACCACTACGTTCTGGTGAAAGGGAATATTGTCATGATAGGAGGATGGAATATATTTTGTTTCCCAGTTTACCTTGATTTACTGCTTATAAATATTTAGGCATATAATATGTGAGCCTCCATTTGTACTCTTACCCTGAGCCCCACAAATGTTAGGAGAATGTCTGCTTTTGTATGTGTTAGATTTCTGTTCCTGTGTACTACTAGTGATTCACAGGTAAGATGTTCCCAGCTTGAATTTGCTATTTCCTAAATTTTCCACAGATGTCTCTACCTTATCCTGTAGGTCTCAGCTCAAACAGCACCTCAGAGTTAGTGACACTGTCCTCCCTTTGGCTCCCTGCCCCTTTACTTCTATCTATTACTAAGTTTTATTTCTAGCCCTTTACCTATTAACATCATCTTATTTAATTATTTTCTGTCCTCTTACCCCTTACCAGGCCCTGCTCATTGTATGTTAGCTGAACTGGGGTGAGATTTGTCAGTGTTTAGTAGACACTTAATAACTTTTTAGAAAATAAATGAGTATCTACATGTCTAAGTAGATGCTGTTTACTTTATTTCAGGTGTAAGGATTGGGTTAACCAAATATTTTCTATAACTGGGGGAAGATTTAATAAATAAATTGGTATATAATTGGCATACCAACTATTTGTAATGAAGATTTCTCGCGTATTGAGGGTTTTGAAAATTCTTCCTTCTCCTAGTCAGTTTAAATAGTTCTCCAATCTTAAAGTTACTAAGTTTTAGGATTTTTTTTTTCACCCTGGATTTTCCAAGGGTAAACTTTAGTTCTTTTCAAATACTTATTTAATTAATTTGAATAGTTTGCTTGTTGAAAGTTAATAAGATATTATTATGGCAGTAATGATTACTTTCAGAAATAACTGATATTTTAACCAAAAAATATGTAAAAATAGAGAGAATAGACAGATTTTTATTTTCTGAGTTTCTGAGGTAAGCTTCATCATCATGATGTACTTCGGCATCAGTTTTTCATGGCAGAAACTTAATCAGATAAGAACATGAGTCAGAAAAAATAATCTTCATGGAAATAGTGCTCTTCACTACAAAAGTGCATTCACTGAATGTTTTATATCATAGACTAACATGTCACATCGATGTTCTTAGATGATCTTTCTCAGAAGAAACTGCAGAAGCAATTTGGTTCATTTATGGGAATAAATAAGGGTATTTCATTTCACACAGCCTCAGGGAATCAAAAATTAAAACTTTCCACTAAAATGGATGCCATCTACTATTCATTATTTCAACAAACAAACCACTCCACTCTGCTGAAGCTGTAATCAGGGTAAGGGATATTGTAGTGCTTGAAACCTGTGAGGCTGAGAGAGTCTACTTTGCATTCTTGTTCGTTAGCAACCCATTTCACATCTTTCTTCGAGTTCCCCAGCACCCCACAGTGCTACTCTCAGTGGCGCAAAGCTCCATTAAGTAAATAGAGGCTCCATATTTAGAAGCCATCTCTGGGAATTCAAAGTGCTCTGAGAGGGAAATTGGTACTATCAAGATTAAGGTATTAATGAAAAGTTCTGTTAAATTTCTGTTGGGATGCTAATTAATCTTCTAAAAATTGTTAATCAATTCAATTATGTACCACACTTAAACTTTAACACACTGTACAGGAAAAGTAACAGGGTCTTTTAATTATGCCCAGAGGCATTCAGAAAGTTAAGGGAAATAGTCTAATGGGAAAAGTGTCCCCAAATGGTGTTCAGTTGGATCTAAAACATTCACTTGTTCTATTACACTTGATAAGTTTGGGAAATCAATATTTAGTGCTTAGATATCCAAAGAAATATTAGAAGTATTAGAAGAAATTCAGGAAGTGGAATTATGACAACTATTTCTTTATCGAATTTTCTATCTGAAGTGCAGAAGACAATCTTAAGCACAGATTATTAAACTCATGCTTTAGCTTGAATTGTTAAGTGAAGAAATAATCTGATAAACTTTTAATATTTGATGCCTAACCATGCTAACTGTAAGTATTGAGCTAAATGAGCTATGCTATATTCCTATCAATATTAAAATATTTTGTTTTAGTTGTTAATAGGAATTTGAATCATATCAGTTTTGTTAAATATTAAAATGTCAATCCATCTCTAAATATTTTAGTGTATTTGAAACAGTATGTGATAGTATGTAGTACAGAGCCTAGAAAATATGTGGTTTTCAAAAATGTTAACATGAATGAAATACTATATAGAGGAACAGAAATAAACAACATGATAAAACAAGAGTTAGTTACCATTCTATAGATTCTGATCAGTAAGTCTCTGATATGGCAGCATTAGTTTCTATGTCACAGGCCAATCAGAGTTGAGAGCCCTTGAGGTCACATATAGGCAGCAGCATTTATTTTAATAAATAATTTGAATTATTTATTTTGAAGAACTAAAAATTAGTGATTGCATTTTAATCTCGAGCACATTTTCCTATTGTTTAAATGAAGAAAGTTGCAGTCTGTGCAACATAGTGAGACCTTGTCTCCATAAAAAAATTGAAGCGGGAGGATTGCTTGAACCCAGGAGGTTGAGGCTGCAATGAAATGTGATCATGCCACTGCACTCCTGCCTGTGTAACAGAGTGACAGCTTGCTTCAATCAATCAATCAATCAATCAATCAATCAAGTTGGTGTTAGTGATTCTGTTTTGATTTATAATACATTTCTTTTGACTGAAGTTGAAGACTATTTCCAGTAGGGTTCATGGGGCAGTTACACATTGGTGAGGATACCTTGATCGTGGCTGTAATCTTTGGTTTCGTAAGTTTAATAACTCCATTTTATCAGTTTATTCAAAGGATGATTAGGCTTTTGATTCCTGCTTGCCAGAACCACCAGTGACCATATGAACTAAAGAGCCAATATACTATACTAGTCCTGAGTGAGGGGCTGGAGACTGGTTAAGCTGAAGACAATTATAATAGGCTCATGAATAAAAGGAGGCTTGAAAAGAGTGGTATATACAGTGGTTCTCCTTTATCCAAGGTTTCACTTTCTGCAGTTTCAGTGACCATATTCAGTCTGTAAATAATTCAATGAAAATGCCAGATACAAACAATTCATACATTTAAATTGTGCACTGTTTTAAGTAGCATGATGAAATCTTGCGCTGTCACATTCTGTCTTGTCCCTTTGTCCAGGGTATCCATGCTGTAGAAACTACCCACCCATTAGTCACTCAGCAGCCATCTTGGTTATCAGGTTGGAAAAACAGTATATAGAGTTTGGTACTATGTATGGTTTCAGGCATCCACTAGGGGTCTTGGAACGTTTTCCCCTTTGATAAGGGCAGTCTACTGACAAAAGATATTGGTGTAGCTGTGGGTGTACTTCTTAATGTCCTAGAAAATTGTGTTACCAACTTGGTCAGGTTATTGAAAATAAAACAGCTAGCTTTGTAACCACAGGAAGACATTTCATTTTAATGATCTCTAAAGGTTCCTTGTATGTAAAGTCACCAAAGCCTACCTGTCTGAAAGCTTAGAGCTGGATTTCCAGTTCTAGGCCTCTATGGATGCTATTAGGTGATCAAATTCCTTCGGGGGCATATTGGAGTTCCTTAAGACAAATGATTAATTGTAATCTTCCTTGTCTGGAGAATGTTTTTTGAATATAGACTTTCCTGGGAAAATACGAGGTTATCCTGTTAGCTTATTTGATGAGATAATTATACTTTAGTGGTGCATCGCTATGGTTTTCTTAATAGTATTCCCTTTTCTTATCTGACGCCAACTATTCTTAAAACTTGAGTAGGGTAGAAAGATTCTTTGATTTTAGGGGGAAGAAATTAAAGTTGAAATTTATGCAGAGTAAAACATTTTAAAGAATGCAAGGTCAATTAATCCCTAGAAATGAATCCTCAGGGACGTTTAGGAATGCAGGCTGTACTATAATGAGTGCATCAAATGTAATGTTATACTGCATGACATTAAGTATATAAATAGATAATTTTGAGAGGATGAAAAATAGCAAATATTATCATTCAGTTTATGTTTGAGTTTTAAGCCTCTAAATTTCTTAAACTTTTCTAATAAATACTTCTGGTTTCCTTGATAAATGACAATTGTTTAAGGTTACTATGTCATTATCTTGATCCAAATTTGATGAAATTCATAGCCTAAAGGGAAATTTCATTGTGAGATCGAATTAAGCAATTCTTGATCAATCTAAATGAGAGTAAGTTCTATACCTCCTCACACATTCAGACAATTCCAAAGTTTATTAATCAATATAAACCATCTTCATTAAAAGAAAAACAATAGCATATTCTAATTGACTATGGTATTTATTAAACTAACAAAAATGGAATTGTCTTTGGTTTTAATTTCATGTATTGCTTACCTTAACTCCCCTGCTCAGAACTGATTTCTACTTTTTTCTTCAGCCTAACCAGTCTCCAGCCCCTCACTCATTATCAATTTTAATAAGCCTGGGAATGGATCTCCTTTGGAAAACAAAGAATACATTATATCCTGTCTCTAGCTTAATTTTTTTAAAAAATAGGTATTATCAGAATTGATAATTTATGGATGATTGAAGCATATTGAACTGGCATAAAAATGATTTCTGAAAGCAACAAAATTAGCTGAAGGACTATGATAAGATGTAAAATCTGCATTACAAATTTAGCCTTCAGTTGCCATTGGATCCTGAGAAAGAATGTGAGAGATTCAGAATATGCAGAGAACAAAAAGTAAGATGAATTTGCTTCTTACATTCAAGATGCTCTTTCACTTTAGATTTTTAATTGGCTATATAACTGTGTTTATATTAGGATAAATTGCCAGAATTAAATCTATTATTTTTATTCTTGACTCTTTATGGCCAAAAATGGAGTATGTGACCATCTCTTAGGGAAGAAAAAGTCCTGCATCAAAGCTGTCCCTTCTTACATAAAAGTAAAGTTTAAAAAGTAAATTAAAACTCAGAGCTCAGTGCACGTGGGGTGTGAATGGCTGTATTGTGGTGTATCTATATGTGGACAGTTTATTTCTAAATCATTCATTGATTCCTTTATCAAGCACAGTGGTTTACTGAGTATAGATGGTAGTAGCCACTATACTGTAAAGCCTGTTTAGCCTGGAGTTAAAAAGAAGCTACAGTTATATTTTGTTTTCATATCCTCTTCTTTACTCTATGGTCTCTTTTGCTTATGCAAGAATTGCCAATAATTGCCAGGTATAGCAGATATTCTGAGTGTCCCACTCATATCCCCTCAAATTCTCTTACTGTTTCTGTATATGTGAGCTTGACTTCCCACGGGCAGCAACAACATCTTTCTTGGGTGGCTACCTTTGAGTTGCCAAAATCCACTTTGCCCACCTATGTGGGCAGGCTGGAAGGGGATGGAAATTAATGTCCTTCAGGTGATGGCCCTTAACCAAGTGATCTGTGGTGTAGAGGTATAAATACTCAGGTTCTTCACCTGTTTTTATGGAATAATTCCAGAGCTTCCTTGTGTTGTCTACTTGGGCAGTTGGCTTAATAATACACCCTTTATTGTCCGCTTTTCCTTTTCTCCATCACCTTGCACTTTTTCTGGAAGGATCACTGTTCCATGGACTTTTTCTGTAAGTCCACTGAATGCACTGTCCCATGTGCACTCAATAATTGTTTTCTCAGAGTTTGCTTCTAGGGGAAACTCAACTAACAACTTGGTATTGTCCAAACAATCCAGGTGGAACCTTGGTTGTAGCAGTGCAGGTCAATAGACTTTTTATTTCTTTTTCAGGTCTGAAAACTTATACACATTAACATATGACTGGCAAAATCTTACTGGGTATTTGATTGCAGATTAACCGTCACAAAAATGCTGGTATATATAAATTCACGTTCACATAATTCATGTACACAAAAGTTATGTATTAACTGATTTCACTTTGAGATCACCAAATGACCTACCAAATTATTCACTTTAAATAATAGAAATC
This sequence comes from Piliocolobus tephrosceles, assembly GCF_002776525.5. Classification (NCBI taxonomy): domain Eukaryota; kingdom Metazoa; phylum Chordata; class Mammalia; order Primates; family Cercopithecidae; genus Piliocolobus; species Piliocolobus tephrosceles. The sequence goes on along the minus strand of NC_045438.1, from coordinate 81,698,253 downwards.
ACTGGGTAGAGTGATTATATATGTAATTTTTTAATTGAACAAAACTTATTGAACATCTGTTATGTGCTATGTATTACACTACATAGATATATAACAATGACTAAGACTAATGATTGCTTAGTCTTAACTCTCTGCTTTCATGGAAGCTTAAAGTTGAGCTTATTTTGTTGTTTCCAGCTATATTTACATGCTGCTTTTGCAAATCTTAATAGCTGTTAATAAGAGTTTATTGGTTTTACTCAATGTGTCTGATTATTTTCCCTAGTACTTGCATTGCAGTACTCAGAGTGGAAATACATTTTTCTCTGCTATGCTCTTCCATATTGATTGCAGCCTACTAATTTTGCATATCTCGTACATCAACCTAACTAGTTCTCATTTTTTTGCTCTTTATATTGTCATTCTTTTGAGAATGAGTTTTCATTATTGTTGAATTTTATTTGTTTCAGGGTTTATTTTATTACTCTACTAATGTCTCACTGACATTAGCATTTCTCAAAGTTTTTGTGTTTATTTCAGGCATATTTGCTAAAAAATGTTTTTTAGCTTTTCATTAAGTATAAAAATGCTCAAAATGAATACATTTTTTATTAAGTGGTCTGAAGCACAAATAATTCTTAATACTATGCAGAAGTTTGAAATAACTGCCATATTTAGCTTTACACATTGCAAGTTTTTCACCTTATTAAAAATATTAATTTAATAATTCCTTAGAAATACATAAAAATCTTAAAAGTGGTTATTTTTTACAGTCATATGTCAGTGTAAACATTTCTAAACTAAGAACTATGGTTTTCTCATGGTCACTGCCTTCCTGTGCATTCATTGACTATAGTGTTCACCTGAAATTTGCAACTAGCCAGACCTTGAGAAAACATAGCAAAAAGTTTATATACAATACAGTACATTATTTAAAGCTTTGGATTAATATATGTGTTTTATTTGAAGAAAACACTGGTTTATTAGTCATTCTTTGCCATTCACATTCTTTGCACGTAGAAATGATGCTTTCTAAGTCTGTCGTTGACGTTTGTTTTGGCGTTAACATCTTGGTTTTCCCTTGGAGAATGACCTCTAGTACTTGGGTTTTAGGTGAGGTTGACTGCTCCTCTCTTCAGTGGTGGGAACACCATCTGTGAATGATGAGAGTAGTACCTCTCTTGCAATATGTCTTTGGTGATTGGTTCAGGGGTAGATGTGTAAACCAAGTCAGACCAATTGGAACCAGTAAACTTTGGGTACAATTTTAGGAAAGAGGCATTCTCTTTCTTCCAGGGTTGCTAGGCTGATAGTCTGTATGCCTGGTGCTAATAGTAGCTATCTGTGTGACCATTTAGGAGGAGCTTGCTTTGAAAACAAAGCCTGTGAAAGGAATTGGAGGATAGATGAAGAGAAATGGAAACCTGTTGACAAAGCCTGAGCATCTGGATCCAGTAGTGCCTGGAGATCTACCTCTCCACTCTTACTTGAACTATAAATTTCCAACTGCTCCACCAACACTCTCCCATCATCCTTTCACAGATTGTGTTTTTCTCTCACTTTTTTCCTAGTACTTACTATGTAAATCTATATGAACCCATTGTTCTTCCCTCCACAGGAGTTTTGTGATCAAAATATCAAATTGGCCCTTGTCCTATGTGTGGCAGAGTTAGGGTTTTCTTTGTGGTGGAGCCAAAAGAAGTGCCCTATGGTGTTGAATTCATAGTTAAATGCAGAGCCATTAAACTGAATATGACCTAAATCTATAATTGTAAAGAAAACATACTGTTTATTCAACAAATGTTTACTGAGCTCCTGCTATTTTAGACATTAGGGAAAGAGTAGTGAGTGACACAAATAAAAATCCCTTGAGTTCTTGAAGCTGACATTCTTGATGTATTATTTGAGAAGGCTTGGTACCTAGAACTGGAGATATTTCTGGGTCACTTGGCACTCAGGAGGACTTCATTTCTCTGCCCAAAACTCTTAAATTATTTCCCATTGTGCTTAAATAAAAACCCAAAGGCCTTAACATACTTTTCAGGCCTGCGTGATAAAATCTGGTTCGTGCTCACTTGTCTGAAACCTTATCCAAGGACTTATACCTTCTCTGGTTTATACCGGTTTACACCAGTCACATCAGATTTCTTCCCTTTCCTCTAACATTAATCTGTCTCAGACACTTTCCCATTTTCTTCCTTCAGTCTTTACTATCTTCCCCTCTCTACCCTGTACTTCACTTCACATGGTCGCAGCTTAAATGGCATTTCTTTGGAGAGCTCTTCTCTACCTAACCCATCTAAAGTGAGTTGCCTTAGTATCATCTCGGAGTATTTTTTCATAGTATTTATAATAAATTGTTATATATTCATGTATATCTATTTATATGTATATATATTTTGGTGTTTACTAACTCTGCCACCATTGTCAGCTCTGTGACATCAGAGGCTATATCTGTTTTGTTTGCGACCAACTGGTCAGTGCCAGGCATAGTGCCTAGTACAATATAGAAACTTAAATATATTTGTTAAATAATTATGTGGCTTGACCTCAAGCTCTTTAGTGGTAGCCTCAACTCTCTCAACCTTTATTTGAATCTCATGCCTCCAAGTCTAGGACTCTTTCCAGCTCTCTTCTTTATCCTAGGGGTCATTCTGGTATAGCAGTCATCATCTATTTACGTGATAGGCTGGGTCTCAGGCTCCAAAGTGGGAGAGTGACCACAGAGACCTGATGAGATAACAGGAACCAAAACAGAAACTCCACCCTTACAACTAGAGCTTCCCAGAGCTGGGATTGAAAGGGACAGGATAATTCCAGAATTGTACTTGCCATCCCTGGGGCACTGAACCCCAAGCCTGACTGTGGGTGAAAGAGGCTCAGGCATCAACAAGGAAGCCAGTGATGAGACTGAGAAATGGGCAAGTGTCTGGTTCTAAGCTTGTTTGTTTCGAGTGTGATGTTTGTGGGTAAGTGAGGGGTAGCTGTGTAGTGAACAGCTGTATCTGCTTACATACTGACTACCTAACACTCATAATGGCTGGATACCCAGGAAAAGATTGACCTCAAGGTGCGACACTAGTATAACCAATTGTGGGGATCTAGGGGAGTCAGAGGCAGGGAAAATTAGATGGGCTGACATTTTTATCTTGCCTACTCCCATTATTCTGGTTCTTTGTCGTTTTAGATGGCATGTAAACAGATTCTCAGTCTACTCTTGTCCCTTTTAGACTTCAAACCTTCTTGGATTCAAGGAGTTAATTTTCTCCTTGATATTTTATTATTAAACATTTCAAACACACATCAAACTTGAAGTAAGTTTATAGTGAACACCCAAATGTCTGCCACCTAGAGTCTATCATTAAAATTTTACTCTGCTTGTTTTATGCATCTCTGTCCATCTAGTGAGCCCTTTATCCACCCATTGCTACATCTTAATTTTTGATGTATTTACTAGTGAAAGTAGATTGCAGTCATTGGTACATTTTTCCCTAAATACTTCAGCACTGATAACATTAACAAGAATTCAGTATTTTAAACATATTTGTCTTCTGCAGAAAATTTTACATATAATAAATGCACATATCTTTAGTATACATTAACTGAGTCTCAAAAAATGAATATACTTGTATAAATGAAAGCCTATTATATTATAAAACATTATTCATCATTACAGAAAGTTCCCTCGTACCCCTTCCCAGTCAATCCCTATCCCAAATGCTAGAGACCAGGGCTGTTCTGTTGTTGTTGTTGTTGTTGTTTTTCCAGGGTGGGGGGAGGAGAGTGGGAGTTTATTCTACTATAGTTTCAAGACATTATTTTATACCAGTTGGAGTCATTAATGAGTTCTCAAATAATCTTTCTTTGATAGTGATCTGTTCCCCATGATTCAGATAGAAAGAAATCTGCTTCCAAAATTCAAACTCAGCCAAAGCTTGAAAGAAAGAACTTAGCACAACAAAGCCAGTGTCAGCTTCATAATGACTTTCTCCAGTTGGGCCTGCTGTTCTGTTATCTAACTCACATTTCCTTAGGATGCACCAGATACAAGATAAAAATGAGGTCATAAGGTCATAGTTTCACACTAACAAAAACAAAACAGTACTTCTCTGATTATCACCTCCCCATCCTCCATCTACCCTGAAGTTATTGTGGCCTCTTAAATTTTTACCAGTGCTTTCAGGAAGTCTCCAGATATGTCACCGAAGCTCGCTAACAGAGCCAAAATCATTCCTATAATGAGACTGGCTTATTATCCTTTGTTGGGTCAAACCTGTACTCTGAAAGTCTCTGTTAACTTAAAGATGAGTTATTTTCTAGGAGCACCTTTTACAAATAGACCTTTGGTAGCCAAATCTTTTCTTTTTTTTTTGAGACGGAGTCCCACTCTGTCGCCCAGGCTGGAGTTCAGTGGCGCAATCTCTGCTCACTACAAGCTCTGCCTCCTGGGTTCACACCACTCTCCTGCCGCAGCTTCCCGGGTAGCTGGGACTATAGGCGCCCGCCACCACATCCAGCTAATTTTTGTATTTTTAGTAGAGACGGGGTTTCACCGTATTAGCCAGGATGGTCTCCATCTGACCTTGTGATCCGCCCACTTTGGCCTTCCAAACTGCTGGGATTACAGGCCTAAGCCACTGCGCCCAGCCTGATAGCCAAATCTAACTTGTCCTCTAAATATGTTCAGATATGTAGAAATTTTCTGAGGTTTCACAGCTCAGCTTAGTCTTGGTATCTCCTACTATTGTCACAACTGACATCCTTGAAAACTAAACCATTGTCACACCGTTTTTCTAGCTCTTATTCCTCCACTACAATAAAAAAACACTTTATGTTAGCCTTTAGCTTTCATATATATCTTTTCAGGTATTAAAGTCTGTATAGACTTTGAGATTGGCATGCCTGAACTATCTTTTGTGTACTAAATTTGGACTCTTCTAAACCATCTTATTGGCAATGATTTTGAAATTGTATTGGGTTGGTGTTGATTGCCAGTCGGAGAGTTAGCTTCACCTACGTTCTTGGCTTTATTCAAACAACTGTATTTATTTATATATTTGAATATTCTATTATATTTTCTCCTTATTTCTCATTATTTGATAAATGAATTCACAATAGAAAAATGAAAGGGCTGGTAAAATACAAATGACTAAGTATCTTAATAATATCTTAATAATAAATTTGGGACAAAGACTAAAATGAGCTGAAAGTGTGACTTGTCAATCTTGAGGGTTCATTAGACTCAAGTGGTTTGTCCGTTATGTTGAGGTATATTTAAAAAAAAAAGAAAAAATTGTATGTGGGATGCTTTAGTAATATATTGTAAAAGATTGGGTTTACAAATGTCCATCAGTTACAGACTGGATTAAGAAAATGTGGCAAATATACACCATGGAATGCTATGCAGCCATAAAAAAGGATGAGTTTGTGTCCTTTGTAGGGACATGGATGCAGCTGGAAACCATCATTCTTAGCAAACCATCACAAGAACAGAAAACCAAATACCGCATGTTCTCACTCATAGGTGGGAACTGAACAATGAGATCACTTGGACTCGGGAAGGGGAACATCACACACCGGAGCCTATCATGGGGAGGGGGGAGGGGGGGAGGGATTGCATTGGGAGTTATACCTGATGTAAATGACGAGTTGATGGGTGCTGACGAGTTGATGGGTGCAGCACACCAACATGGCACAAGTATACATATGTAACAAACCTGCATGTTATGCACATGTACCCTAGAACTTAAAGTATAATAATAATAATAAAAAGAAAGATTGGGTTTAAAAGGTGAAGTATAATGAGAGAGATGATGGTGTAACATTTTGTAGCTCTTTAGGAAGAAAACTCACTGTTAAAATCACTTATTATAATTTACTTTTCCTATTACTATTTTTCACAATTTATAATAGCATACGTACCATGTGATTGTTTATCCAGTATAGACTTCTCTCACTACACTATAATCCCCTTGAGTATTTTTTTTTCTTTCAACCACTCTTCCGTGGGAAATTAGCAAAGTGACTAGCACTTGGATCGATTCAATAAATGTGTTGAATGAATTAATGAACTTGTGAGAATATTCCTATAGAAAAGTTACCTTGATGTTAGGTAGAAAGACATAAATATTTTAAATATTGATAGATGCAGCCAAATAGCTCTCCAAAAAAAGTGTAAATCTCATTCGTGTGGTATTGGAAAAAATCTTAAAAAGATGTTGGTTTATTTGTTTCCCAGTAAAGAAATGAATATGAAACTATGCTTACAAAAATCCTATTCTGTTGTATTTAAAATGCTCTTTCAGGAAAAGTATATTGTATTGAGAAATTATGTTTTAAAGTTTTGCAGTTGTTACTTCTTATAACTTGATAGTGTGGTTACTCTGAGGAAGAAACATTTTAAAAACCTGAAACTTGTATGTATGGATGTTGGCCAGGTGAAAAGTATAGGAAATATTTTTGTAAATAGAGGAAAAATCCAAATACTCAACAATAAGGATGAGATTAAATAAATTATACACATCCATACCTTGAATACCATGGAGTCATTTCTAGGAATGAGGTGGTTCTGTAGTTACTGACACAGAAAGATGTTATTATGTTATTGAGAAGAAAAAACACAGGTATTTGATCCTGTTCTCTTGAAACAAACAATCAAACGGGGTGGGCATGTGTATGCACCCATACAGGCGTGTGCCTGTGCACACAAACAGTGTCTAGGAAGATACAAATCAGAATGTTAACTGTGTTACTCCTGGGGAGTGAATGGGTTAGGGTTGTGAGAAGGAGATTTTTAGTTTAATGTACTTCTGTTTTAATTGAAATTTTTTTCCAACCTATATACATTGTGTCATGAATGAATCTTTTTAAAGAAGAAAAGAATGCAGTATGTGGAAGCATGGTGGGTTGCTCTTGAAGTGCATTTGTTAATAAACTTGCAGGAAGCATCAGGAAATTTCTTACAACATTTATTTGTTAGACTTATACAAAATTACTTGGATTTTTAAAGCCACAGAGCCTGTTGTTTACACTGAATTGTAGGCAGAATTCCTATATATGAAAACGATGAAAGCAGACTTGCTTGGTGGAAGCTGTGAGTGAGGGGCCTCTCTCAGTGTTTCCCTCCCCTCATAATCTTTTGACAGCCCCTAGGACTCTGCTGAACACAGTTTGAAATACACTGGTCTCTTCCTGGGATGCTTTTGATTTAGTCCTTCCTGAAGGTCAGAGGGATATACCAGCCCTGTGATTCTAAAGCACAAAGAATAAAGAATGCCTACAGGTAACCCCTGAATTCCCTCTTGCCTCACAGAAAACACGTTTAGAGCAGGCAACATTCCTGTCATTTAAGATATTTCCAGATGTACAATAGATGAGGAACAGTTTTTGTTTTGCATTTCTTGGCTCTGGAGTCTTACAGTTTTACTTTTTAAAATCCAAGCTTTATGATCTGTGCCCTCTTTATATCCTGAAAGTGGCTAGAACAGATTTGTTAAGGTAACAATTGTGAGTTCTATAGATGTCTGACTGCTCCACCCTTCTTAGATATAATGAGACAAACAACTTTAATATATAAAAATTGCTTTGTATTTATCTAAAAATATGTTTTTTCCAAGTCCAAGCAATTGAAAAAAGAAATACACTTTTAAAATGCATAAATTGTATTTAATACTGAATTCAAAGCCAATTTAAAAAGAATTATTATTCTGTTAGACTGTGCACACAATTTTATATTTACTATTTCATGCCTAACATTTGATTTATGGCATTATTTGCAGCATTAAGAGTAAAATTTCTTAATACCACATACTGTTACATTTAACTTGCTAGTATAATCTTAAAAGTTTTAATATAAACATGCCAGTGTGTTAAAAATATTGGAGAAGCATATTATCACAACTAAATTTTTGCTTTGAGCCTCAAATAGCTTTGTTTTTATTTTTAATTTGTGTGTGTGTGTGACTGTAGCATAGGGAAATAAAACAACCATAATATTGAAGGAGAAAAAAAATCTCTCTTCCCCACAAGGTGGTACTGTGGTTCTTTTACTTTTTCAAAATTCTGTGCATAGAACTGCTATTTCCCCACTTGTCTTCCTTCCCCCATCTTTTACAGGTGATCTTCAATTAGATTCTAATAAAAATGAGAAATAATTTCAAAGGAAACCTGTTACTTTTAGGTTTGAAGTAACTTGCAAGCAACTAAAAATTATCTGCTTAGCCTTCTTTACAAGAGTTTTTTTTTTCTTCTTTTTCTTAGCTTTTTTTCTTCTTTTAAAAAAGTTCTTGTACATACTTTGGTTATAGTTTACAACATTTTATAATAATCTTTGTATTATATAAAATATGATAGTGTATACAGTGTAGTTTTTGATTGTAAAGAAATAACGTGTATTTCAAAGCATCTTTAAAACGTTTCAATAAATGAGCACAAATGCAGCCCATCTTTAGGCAATTCAATTTGGTGGTGTTTTAATTTTCTCTCTTAACCAACTTTCATAATTAAGAACTCGATCCAAACCTCAGTTCTACAGGTAAAAGTTACGGAACATGGTTTTTTAAAAAAACACGAGTTAACAACATTGTGCTTTTAAATATGTTCATATTTGACTATGGAACATCATATACGAATTCGTTTTTCTCTGTACCAAGGACCAAGAGGAGTATTTGGAAGTCTGGGCTACAGTCTCAGCTCCCCACTCGGCTTGTCGGTCGCGGGCCGACGTTCCTCCAGCCCTGGCATGGATTCCTGGGCCTGGTGTCGGGGACATGGTGACAAAGAAGCCACGGTGGCTCCTGCCCTCAGGGCAGCCGTGGTCTCAGAGGTCCCACGTAGCAGAAATTTAATGATTGGAAATGGGGCGAAGGGGACGTGTGTCTTAAGACCGCGTTTAAACGTAGTAAGCCGAGTTCTTTCTTGACTGACTGGGGTAGCCCGGCGAGGGGGCGCTGGAGATTATGGAGCGGGAGCTGTTTCTTGGGGAGGCCTGGTCTAGGGAGTGGAAACCAGTCTTTGATGAATTTGGTCACAATAACGAACACGGGAGAAAAAGGAGAACTGAAAGGAAAAGGATTCTGCGAGAGACTGGGGAGACAAAACCAAGAGGAAAAACACAGGATCAAAAACGACAGCCAACACTAGAGAAGAGTAGGCAGAAAATAGTGAAGAGGAAGAAATGAGTCGGACGGAGACGGGGCCGGGCACTGGGAGCTCGAGGCTGGGGCTCCATCCTTCCTTTCATCCTCTCGGGAGCCCGCAGAGACGGCTGCTTCAGTCCCGCTTTACGGGTGGGAAAGCAGCGACCTTGCGAGGTTAAATAACTGCTCAAGGTCACCGAGCTAAGTGCCAGGATTCTCAGCGCTCGTCGCCCCGGATCGGGGCTCCAGCCAGACCGCCCTGGCCGCCGGGGGAGAGGACGCGCGGGGCGGGCAGAGCGCGACCGGGTGCCGGGAAGGAGCCGGCGCCAGGCGCGCGCGGAGGAGGCGGCCGGGCGGGGAGCCATTTCCTCCCCCAAGCAACCGCGCTTTTCAGGGGCGCGACCGGGAAGCCTCTCTTGGCGTCCGCTCCTCAGCAGCAGTCTGGGCAGGGGAGGGAGGGCCGGGAGGCGTCTAGGCTCTGGCGAGGGGAGAAGCAACTCCCACCCTTCGCTCCACGTCTCGCTCAGGTTCTTCCCGCGCCACGAGCGGGTCTCCCAGCTTCGCCATCGCAGGGCATCCCCGTCCCGGCCCACACCTCTTTCCTCTCATGCCCCACCGGCGCGCCGGGAGGGTTGCAGGCGGGGGCTGCACCGGGTTGAAGCCCAGTCAACCACACGTCCCAGGGCTCAGGCGCCGGGCAGGGACAACGTGTCCTCCGCCTGTGGCCAGACGCTGTTAGGGGGCATCCTTGTCGGTGAGACCAGACTCACAGACACGAGGGGGTCTGGGCTATTACAAACCTCACGGTAACTTACAGGAATATACACAAATACACAGGACTAGCAACGTGTGTACCTCAGGGGGCAAATCAAAACAATCACAAGGACGAATCATGCCCAGTCTATATTGTAAATCGATGCAGCTGCATATTATGAGCACCCTATTCGAAGAAAAGCTCCTGCCAGTCCTCAGTGATTATTCAATGATTATTAATTGACGAGACACCTTTCACCTGAAAATGGCTTGTCTGCATTGTCTTTCTTCGCAGAGAACTGCGAATTAAAGTTTCTTTGTTAGGGAGAACAAAGAAGAATCCAAATTATTTTAAGGAGGCTTTAGCATTTGACTTGGCAAACCGTTTTGCTAAAGATCAACCCTTCGCTCTGTGGCTCGCCCCCTCTCTGTCACAGCCTCACAGCTGAGTTGTCTTTGAAACAAGGCTAGAGCTCCTGGTGGGTTTGGGGGCTCCCTTTCCTGGAGGTGAGCAATTTAGAGCTAAGGGGAAATTTAGAAGCCTCGTAATAGAGCCGTTAACATTCACATCGGAGGCAACTGAGGCCTGCAGAAGTTAAGGCTGTCTTGCCACTTTGTGCCAAAGCTGGGACCTGACACCGGATCCGGGCCTGGTGCTGTGCTCGTTCCTTGGAGCAGCGGCTCCCAGTGCTTCCCTCCACGTGGGCGCGCACCCCACGCTCATCTTTCCTCTTGGGAGCCCAGTGAAAACTCCTTTCTTGAAAGTTTGTCAAGAAGGCAATGTCTTCTTCCTTTTCATTTAAAAAATTATTTTCTCTTGCTGTCAGATTCATTCTGACATAGATCAGGAGTGGAAAAGTGTGTGGTATAGAATAGAGTCATTAGTAAATCCATCTCGTTTTTTGTTTCATTTGACAGCAACACATTAAATTAATCCCTGTCCAAAAGAATCACATTAAGGGAGCTGTCAATGCTAATCCCTAGCTCATTGTTGCTACCTAGCTCAGGGTTGACTTTAATAGGTCGCGCTGACATTTGTTTCTTCTGAGAAACATCGGTGACTTCATCCAGACCCAAATCTATTTCCACTAAAAAGTTAAGGCACCCACAACTTTTTACATACCGTGAATTCTCTGGACTTCCAGTTTAGGATTTGAGCTCTTGTTGGAAATGTTGATTCGCATTTATGCCTTTAACGGAATAAAGATGCTTATGACAATAAAAAATAAGTAAGGTAGACTCTTCCCCGAGGAAAGAAAAAACCTGATTAAAAAAATTAAAACATAAAATGATGTTGCTATTTTTATACCTATTTTTTAGCATCCTGTATTAGTCACTACTGTTGTCTATATACCTGATTGTGTACAAACCAGATTTAAGATTAAAAAAGAAAAAAATAAAATTATTGAGAGGAAAATAGATTATATAGACTAATGAAAGAAGGGTTTGGGAAGAGGCAAGGATGAGAGAACCTGGAGACAGATAAGATTAAAAGATCTATAGAAAATGTAGAGAAAAAAAGGAAATTTACTGGCAAATCCAGGTAGTAATTTAGATAGGAAAAATTTGGGCAGCACAGAAACTAGGAAAAATATATTACAATAAGATTAAAACATTTCTTTAACCAACATTTAGAAAGTATGATAATAAAATGTTTTCTTTAAATGTAGTCCCTCTGTTTCTCTCCTCTTTTCTACCTCTGTGCCTCTCCCCCAATGATGTGGATTATCTGGCTTTGTGCTTATGACATTCATGGATTCCAGATCTGACAATCATATATTAGCTTTTGTCTGGGCAGCGAAGAGAAAGGAGAGGACTGATCCAATCTTAAATCATTTGACCTGTTCTTAAAATATACTTCCCATCTGATTATTCTTATTTTTATAGATATTTGCCAAGGTTTAGAAGACAGAATGGGAGCTAAAAATTGATAAATGATGATCCATTATTGAACAAGCTTGTATTGAGTAATTATCATACAAACACTACAGATTTGCTATATTCACGCATACCAGAAAAGAGGTATGTATATGTATATTCTGTTTTTACTGATTGAACCATGCTTTATTCATATTGCAAAGTGATACTGTAAATCTTTTTTTCAAGCAAAAACTTACCTTTGCCTCATTGTTTTCCCCTGAAAATCTGTATTTTCAAGCAAACATGTTGTAGCAGTACTTTTTACTCTCAGGATTTTTGCTATTTCAATTTTAATTATAATTTTGTTTTGCATTTGTTATATATATACATATATATTCATATATATATTATTATTAATTTTTTTCCTTTTGCTTTCTTTGTCTCCTGAGCATCATCTCTGCTCTGTAGGGGTGGAAGATTTTTCTGTTTTTCTTTTTCTTTTTTTTAGCTGATACAGAATAGGTGTACATATTTTGGGGGAAAATATATTTTCTTCTACCCATCCTAGGTTCATGGCTGAAGTCTCTATAACGAAAGACAGACTAACAAGAGATAAACATACAAATTTATTAAACATAAGTTTTATGTGACATGGGAAAATGTCATTTCATAAGGAAATGAAGACCTGAAGAACAGTGAAACCTGAATGTTTTTTTCTAGTAGGTTTGGTGAAGAGTGGACATTTGTGGAGAAATATGATAGGACAAATGGGGTATGAGCTAAATGTGATAAACTCAGGGAAATTTAGCAAGCCTTTTGATTCTGATTTCTCTCTCTTTCTACGGAGATAAAGATGTTCTTTTCTCCAAGTATAAGGAGGACACTTCTCACTTGAGGCTCTTATGACCTCCTTTGGGGGCAGGTCAGAAAATCCTTCCTAGGTTTATGATCTGCTTCAGGGGAGAAGGGTGGGAACAGGTCAGGGAGACCTTTCTGCTTTTGTCATTTTGTCAAATTATTTTAGCTTAAATTATTCCTTCAGCTCAACATATGCCAAGGTTCTGTATTTTGGGGTAGCATATCTTAAGCCCCATAAGAACATAACTACTTTTGACATTATCTTTATACAGTCTGCAAAACACAGTTTCATCATGTTATCTATTGATGGGTATTTTATTTACCTGAATGAAAATAGACTAAGGTTTTGGTGGTCCAAGCAATAAGACGATAAAGGATCAGTAAGAAAAGAACTATGTATACATTCAAGACCCTCCAGACAAATGCCAGGAGTATGAGGAATAAGAAGTTAGATTCATATTGCGTCAGTGGACTAAAACCTGGTTGACATTTTAGAAATTATTAGGTTAGAGCAGACATGAGTGGAATGTTAAAACTCAAAAAACTCTGAACTTAACAATACCCTGTACTTGGCACGATGTATTGTACGTAATAGGCATTCAGCAAATAACCCTTAAATCAATAATGAATGTGTGTGTTAAGCATGCATTGGGGAAGAAATACATGGTGGAATGATCCAGATAGGAAGCAAAAGAGACAGCCAGAGCAGGTGGCAGAGTTGGCCTTGTGCATTGTAGAAGTGGGTGTAGCTGGTGGTACTTGGCTGGACTGAAATGACTGTGGAGCTGGCTCTGTGAATAAGGTGGAAGGTAAAGTCAGCAGGCAGTAATGCAGTGGGTATGTAAGTACTTATTTTTTAGAAAAGTATTCATATGCACTGTTCAATATATTCACGGTCAGACATGAGCTTTGCCTTCAAGGAACTTATATTTCAAAGGAGAAACATGTGTTCAAGTTTAGATAACTCAAACATCCTCCCATAGAAAAATGTGTATGTGGAGGTTCTTGGTTTGGCTCTCAAAGGCAGTGGAACTTGTGTCCCTGTGGAAGGATGTTGTGCCAGGAAATGACTTTCAGTGATTGAACTCCTGAGTGTGCTGCACAGTTCCCCTTTATGCATCTTGGAAGGATTGATTATTCCTCTTCTCCTTCCCGTTAGGTGGAGGAAACAAGGAATGCCCTAATGACAAATCACAGGTGGTAGAGACACCACTGGAGGTAAACTACTGGCAGGGTCTAGGGTTTGGGGTGTGGTTGGTTTAGTGGTGGCTGCGATAACAGTAGGGTTGGGGATGTGGAAGAACTTTCTAATATAAGTAAACCTGCAGCTATTCTCTGAAGTCTCGGGCCACTTCCTTATATCCCATCCCTTTCACTAAGCGCCCTGCTGTTCTTTGCTTCACTGGCTCAAGGGATTGTCATCCTGCTTTCCTTTTCCACATCTGCCCCCTGTGGTTTTTGTCTGGGGTTTTCTCCATCCTGCGGAATAGAGCCCAGATTCACTGCCTTTGCTTTATCACCCATCTGATCTTGAGGAAAATGCTGCATTTTTGATTTTTAAAAAGGATTGTTTTTGTTAGAAATAGTGGGAGTGAAGGCAAGAAATATAGGTGAAAGAGTACCCCCATTTTCTCTTTCTTTTATATACTCGGACTTGTATGAAAACACAAATACAATGTATGTTGTTGAGATGTGTTTCTCAGGGTATGTAAAAGACTGAAATCGGAGGTACTGAAGTTTCAGACCTTACTTCTCTAGACATTTGTCACAGGAGTTGGTCTGGGGTGAACAAGGCCTCTGAAGGTGTGGAAGATCTGGACAGGGATATGAGTGTTGCCAGCAATATAGAACCTTGGACTGGGTGGCGTAGGGTCAGGGAAGAGGAAGGCATGTGGAAACTTCACATTTCACTCAGCTTTCCTCACTTGCCACTGCTTTTGAATACAGGCTCCCCTCTCTCTGGGTGGAAGGTAAGAAGTGGGGCACATACACAGGATTGTTTCTAAGTGCTAATGCTTTTCTCTAAGCTATCAATGACCTCTCACTACCTACCTGTGGCATATTTCTGTGATGCTGTTTTCTGGGTTAGTGAACTGGGTTGTGGGATAGAAAGAAGATCCAAGGAAGGGGGAAAGAGGTATATGAATCTATATTCTTTTAGTTTTGTCATATTGCTTCTATGCCCATTGAAAAGACTGTAACTGACAACTGCAACTCATTTTCAAACTTAAATTATATCTGTGTAATTTAGGTAGAAAGCCCCTGGGCAGGTGTGGCACCTTTTTTCTGTGCTTGACAGGATACCGAGCATACTGAAGGCATTTAGCAAATAATGATAATAATTTAAAGCAATGGGAGCATTGGGTGTACAGGGAGATAAGAAACTGGAAGACTGGGACCCACTAATAATTAATGATGTCTCGGGAGGTGGTCCCACTGTTTTTGGATTTCAAATCCCCTTGTTCAATTTCTTGCTGGAGCAAATTCTACACAAAAAAGAATAATCTTTAATTTGATACTTAGTCACTTCACTGTCTTGTGCTGAGCTGGTTAAGATTGCATATTCTTATGAAAATATATGCATTCATAATCAGTCAGATAATGTAGCTCCCCAGGGCTTCTAAATGCAAAAGCAAGAGATCATATATTTAGATACGTGGCTTCAAAGTCTTAGGATCATCTGAGAAGTTCACATTCCTCACTTTTTACTTTTTCTTCATGGGATTGAAAGGAAAACAACACCACAGAAACTTCTAATTAAATACATAATACAACAAGGCCCAGCATTCACAAGTTAAGGCTTCACTAGAAATGAATTATTGTCCTTTTGTTTGATAGGTTGAATTGAAAGACATTTTAATAAAATGACAGGATAACTGGAGTATGCCTTTGATTTTAAGGCTTAATTACCAGTTATTTTTCAGCCCCTAATGCTCACACCCTGGAAAGTTGGGGTCTTCCTTTATTTATTTGGGTTAAAATACTCACAGACCATGGAATAGACTAGCCCACAAAAAGATTAGAAAGAAGGTACAATGTTTCTTATATGCCCGTCATTTCTTTCAGTGTGTTCTTTTTTCCCATGTCTGGTACACCCCTTACCACCTGCCTTGGGTTTGGTTTAAACTTTCTTCTCTTCTCCATATCAAAGCTTATGGTTCTTTGCTTTTCTGAACTGACCCCATTCCCTTTAGATTCTACTTTCTTAATATTTTTGAAACCTTCCTCTTCTCTATTCCTCTTTGCCACGGTCTTATTTTGAGTCTGCACCACCTTTTGTCTGAATTACTGAAACAGCTTCTTGAGTGGTGTGTTCAGCCTATCCTTCACCCTGATGTTAGATTTTTCTTTCTAAAACACAGGTCTGCTTTTCTTTCTCCTCTGCTTAAATATTTTGACACTCTGTCTTCATCAGCTGTAGTGTAAAAGTCATACTCCTTAGCATAGCATAAGAAGTACTTCCTCATCTGGTCTCTGGCTGTCTTCGCAGCTTCATAAATTGCTTCTTGGTCATGCATCTTTACACATGGGTCTTTATGGGCTATTTATGGGCTGCTTTGCTCCATCTATACCTTTGAATATGTCATACTGTCTGTCTTAGACTGCCTTTTCCCCTTTGTTTCTCTGAAAGATGCCTACCTTTCCTTCAAGGCTCACCTTGAAATTATCTTACTGTTCTGGAGAGGGCAAGTATCTCCTTATCACCACATCGTCTTTTAGGAGAATGTGTCCTTAGACCTGGTGTACATTAAGTCAGATTCTCTTTCTAAGAAATTGATATGGAGATATAAAGAAAGTGAATTCATTGGCTATGGGTGTTGGATGAATAAGGTCTCATGGTCTCAAAGTCTCATAGTCACACATGCAAGCCAAGAGAGCTGATCTGTGGAAAAGAGTAGGAAAATGAAGCAGATTGCAAGAAAAAGCAAGTATGAGAGATATTTGGGAGCCTAAGAAAGAGAGAATGAGTGGGATACCATTTTGGTTCCTGTTGTTGGCTTATCAATTCCTGTTTGAGTTCCTCTTGAGACTTCAATTGCTTATTAGATACTCTTAACTCTTTATGCTAATATCTCCCTTTTTTTAACTGGCCAAAGTGAATTTTTTTTTTATCAAACAATTCCCTATTAAGACTCATCTATTACATGCAATTAAATTATTTGTATGTAGTATTCTATCTCCCTTAACAGACAGTAAACCCTTTGAGGGTAGAGACATTTTATAAAGCTTATCTTGAGATTCCCAGCAACTAGTCTAGCTGTGGTTGGCTGACAATATATGTTTGGATGAATGAAAATGAATCCTGCTTTTTTAATGTCTTAACGAAGAGCTTATGAAATTGCAAGGTTGGTTTTACTATCACAGTGGATGACAAAGTATTAGGACTTCCAGGAACATACTTGTATTTTAATAAGGGCTGTCTGGAACAAATCCTTTGAGGTATAGGAAAAGCCATAAAAAATTGGGGATTTTTCAGTATTGAATTCCATGGGGAGGCATTTTGGGAGTCTTTCAACATCTCTGAAATGATTACATATCTTTGTTTAGGGACAGCAGGGTGTAGGGGCAGCAACAGAAGGAACTGTCTGAGGAACAGAAGGACTCCTCTGCAGGAGCTGATTGAGTGAAAATCATGAGTGGGACCTCGCTGCCCAGAACTGCATTTACTTCTTTCCAAGTAGTTTTAGATAAACACTGATTATCCAGGAAAACCAGAAATAGTCTTGGTAAAACCAAGCAAATGCTGAGTTATTTGAGATAATATCACTGTG
Organism: Piliocolobus tephrosceles; assembly: GCF_002776525.5. Taxonomy (NCBI): domain Eukaryota; kingdom Metazoa; phylum Chordata; class Mammalia; order Primates; family Cercopithecidae; genus Piliocolobus; species Piliocolobus tephrosceles. The sequence continues at coordinate 81,680,894 of NC_045438.1, read as the reverse complement.
GGAAACTTCACTTCTAATCAGTGTATTGCTTTTAAAATATTGGTATCTCTAATAATCCACTCTTATATACTTTCTATTTTGGTATTACTGATTGAATGCCACCAGACATCAAATGAACACTTTTTTTTCTATGACATAAATTAAAGGGGATATTGTTATATTATAGCTGAGACCTCACTATAGGACAAGCAAATGGAATGAATCATTGAAATGATCTTGAGATGAGTGTTTGCCTCCCCCAGATTTTACCTTCTAAGATATTTGGGTCATTAGAATTCTTGATCTCCCCTTTTTAATCATGAGCTGTACATTTGTACTTTCTTTTTTCCCCTCTTTCTGGTATTACTAAGCCTCCCTCTTCCTGGTTACACCAAACCAGGGCCATGAAACTGTCATTTCTCAAGCTGCTATCCTCACTGACTGACATTTCTTGTTGGGGCAGATGCCTTTGAGAACACTGGCCTTCAAGAGACCAAAGCCTGTTTGAGGCAAAGCTTCTTCTAGACAAACATTGAAACAGGAATGCATTCCTTGTTAATACTATTTCTGGTAAATGGGCTAAGCCTTAGAGGCTAGTGTTGTTTAAGAACTTAATAAATTCTACTTGTGGTTTGAGGTGATGTTCCTTTTATGTTAAATGTAGTTATAATAGGGCAGAGGTGCAGTGTGGGCATGTTGTTGTATAAACACATACACTTATGAATGCTTAACAGATTCTGGACTTATTGTAAGGTTTATTTCTCCCTTGTGAAAATGTTGCTCAGCTCTAGTAAAGTGTATGTGCACTATCCTCCAGAGAATCTGTGAACATAGATGGAGGTTAAACAGCTGGACAGAATGCCAATATTTTAAAATATAGCTGGGAATCAAAGCTGGAAAGCAAGAAGACCTCCTTAGCTTCAAAGGTAGCCAATTAAGTTGCAAACACTATTGATACAGTTGCTTTATTCAGAGGCTCATTATATAAAACACCATGCTGTCTTGAAACTGAAGAGGTTGCTGTGCAATCCTCTCCATAATCCATAATTGAAAGAATCATAAATGTAACAATTATTTCCCACTATGATTGCTTTCACAATTTCTTGTTCTCTGCAGGATCCTTGTTTTCTGTTTTTTGTTTTTTTTTTCTTTCAGCTCATTGCAACAATCACACAATTATAATGTGATTCATATTTAAGATTAAAATTTGCATATTTACTGAAGTATATAAAATCTCTATTTTCATAATTGTGAACTATATATATCAATCAACTTTTAAAGTAAGTAGTATTAGTTGAAATATATGCTCTATAAGTGTTATATATTTAGCTTAAATTTTACAAGCTTAATCAATGACTTAAAGCAGAGTGATTAAAAGTAATTTTAAGATGGACATAATTAGTACAATATTTGAATTGGAAAAACTTATCTGTATGATGGAAAAGAGAAAAGAAATAAAAACAATTCTCATGTGGTGTATTTAACCTTAAAAAATTATGTCATCCTCCAGAAGCTATTTCTGGCTTTAAGTGCTTTGAAATGTGTAGTAATGAAGCTTTTTTGGGAACCTTGATTTAACAGAGTATAGGTTGAGCTTTAGGAGAGGGAAAAAGCTCTCTCTCTTCTTGCCCACTCCCTACTCCAATTCAGATCTAATGAAGAGAAAAGAGAGTGAAAGTAAGTAGGGAAGAGGAGAGGAAGAACTAAAGGAGAGTGAGGGAACAGTTCCAGAGACGTTCTTATGCATTTTGAACATGCAAAATAAAATCAACACTCCACATACATGTAAGTTCAATCTTTATTTATTTTAAAAATTTAAAAAGCCATCAAATTATGTCATCTTCACTGAAGCTAATGGCCCTTTATCAATTTTAGAATTTATTTACAAAACACTCAAATATTTCTTTCCATATATATAACATATATTTTCACAAAACCCTCATGTTTTACATGATCTCAGAGACCATCTAATTCATTCTTCTAATTGTACAGGAGAACAACTGAGTAATCTATATTATAATTAGGGTGATTACATATGTTATTGTCCAAATCTGGACACTTCTGAGAATAAAAGAGGTTGCTATTAATAATTACCCCAAGACAACAGGTATAAATTGGAAAACTAGAATTTATGAGCACCTTGATTATAAAAAGTAGAGACTAATATTGCCAGATGGTTGAGTCATTAACATTAATTTAATTGCCTTTTTAGTGTTCTGTGATTATGACTGAGAGAAAAAGTAAAATTGGTCACTGTAATAACAGCAAACATTTTTGATCACTTATTACGTGCCAGACATTATTCTGAACATTTTCTTTTAGAAACAGGATTAATCCTCATGATGACTCTGTGAGGTTGCTATACTTGTCCCTATTTTATAGAAGAGGAAACTGACACCTAGGGAGGTTAAGTTAATTGCCTCTGGTCACAAAGCTAGTAAGTAAAAGATCTGGGATTAAAACCCAGGTATTTTGGTCACAGAGTCCATGTCTTAACAGCCATCTTATTCTGCCTCTCATGTCTCTAGCACTGATGATTCTAGAGGGAGGTCTCCAATTGCAGTAATGTTTGAAGGGCTGAGCAGACCTCAGAGGTTTGCAATTCTAGGGGCCTGGGTAGGAGGTCATGAAGTAAATAATTAGAGACTGGGATAAAACATCTGGTATCTGAGATCAGAAATTAAAGAATTAGGTGACAGTTATGGATGACCTTCAGCGTGCTTTCTCACATGTGGGTGCGACATATGGTGTTAAGGAAGCAGAAGTAATAACCATGCAGTGAGCCCAGGTGAGCAGGCAGAGGCAAAGAAAAGGAGCATCTGATTGAAGTGAGGAGTAGTGGTAGGGAATGCAGATTCCTGACCATCAATTCGATCTACACTTGGACTATACACACAACCTCATCTTCAGTTTTTCTTGATAGAAGGGAAAGACTTCCTCTGGCTTCCAGGGAACAAAAGTATGAAAGAGAGCTGGGGAAAACAAGGACAAGGAGAGGTTTTCTAGTCAATGCACTAAGGCTTCTTGGCCTACCTGCAATCCTGGCTACCTTCAAACTGCTGGTGATCTTAACAGAGGTTCCACCAGGCTGACATTGTGCTGAGAAATCACAAAGGAACCAGTGGACTGATTATTCCTTTATTCCCAACTCTCTTCATAGTGGGACATTATGAGATTCAAGAACTAGATTCAGTATATTGCCAGTTCTAAATCTGCATAATGTGAGTTGTGTTGATTTTTTTAGGTATTTTCACCTTTATCGCCAGAACATCTCTAGCTCCAATCATTTACCATTATATAGATTTTAGTGCAAACATACATTTAGTACATACACTTTTAAACTCTTTGATATATTGTGCCTAAGTTCTCCATAAAGAATATGAGAACATACTCATTCACCTCTTTTACTGATAACTCACTCACCTGATCCCAGTTGTATTCTATTCATTAAACTGGCATAGTCTATCGTGATTATGTTGGTCAATCTTATTGAGGACCCATTTATCAAATAGTGATATCATGGGAAGCTGATATAAATAAAATAATTCCTATCTCCATAGTATAGAGGTAGAACATATACCAGAAAACAAAACAAAACAAAACAAAACAAAACAAAAGCTAAACAACTGAATCAAAATCAATGTAAACAAGGGCAAATGATAGTGGAAATTACTTACGTTAATTCTCAGTGATTATAGCTGAGAAGTACTTTCACAAGGTATTTTATCCTGTCATAATTTGTTTGAATATTATGAATTTGTTGCAAAATGATTGAATACAATGATGAAATTGAAAATAAAAATTATGATATTTAAAAAAGCTAAGGTCTGGCAAGATGGCCGAATAGGAACAGCTCCAGTCTGCAGCTCCCAGTGAAATCAATACAGAAGGTGGGTGATTTCTGCATTTACGACTGAGGTATCCAGCTCATCTCATTGGGACTGATTAGACAGTGGGTGCAACCCACAGAGGGCGAGCCATAGCAGGGTGGGCATCGCCTCACCGGGGGAAGCCCAAGGAGATGGGAACCCCCTCCCCTAGTCGAGGGAAGCCATGACGGACTGTGCAGTGAGGAACAGTACAATCTAGCCCAGATACTATACTTTTCCCATGGTCTTTGCAACCTGCACACCAGGAGATTCCCTCAGGCGCCTACACCACCAGGGCCCTGGGTTTTAAGCACAAAACTGGGCAGCCATTTGGGCAGACACCAAGCTAGCTGCAGGAATTTTTTCATACCCCAGTGGCACCTGGAATGCCAGCGAGACAGAACAGTTCACTCCCCTGGAAAGGGGCCTGAAGCCAGGGAGCCAAGCAGTCTAGCTCATTGGATCCCACCCCCACGGAGCCCAGCGAGCTAAAATCCACTGGCTTGAAATTCTTGCTGCCAGCACACCAGTCTGAAGTTGACCTGGAATGCTCGAGCTTAGTTGGGGGAAGGGCATCTGCCATTACTGAGGCTTGAGTAGGTGGTTTTCCCCTCACAGTATAAACAAAGCCTCCAGGAGTTCAGACTGGGTAGAGGCCACCACAGCTTGGCAAAGCCACTGTAGCCAAATTGCCTCTCTAGATTCCTCCTCTCTGGGTAGGGCATTTCTGAAAGAAAGGTAACAGCCCCAGTGAGGGGCTTATAGATAAAACTCCCATCTCCCTTGGACAGAGCACCTGGGGGAAGGGACAGCTGTGGGTGCAGCTTCAGCGACTTAAACGTTTCTGCCTGCTGGCTCTGAAGAGAGCAGCAGATCTCCCAGCACAGCACTCGAGCTCTGCTAAGGGACAGACTGCCTCCTCAAGTGGGTCCGGGACCCCCATGCAGGGGTCAACAGACACCTCATACTGGAGAGCTCTGGCTGGCATCTGGTGGGTGCCCCTCTGGGACGAAGCTTCCAGATGATGGAACAGGCAGCAATCTTTGCTGTTCTGCAGCCTCCACTGGTGATACCCAGGAAAAAAGGGTCTAGAGTGGACCTCCAACAAACTCCAGCAGACCTGCAGCAAAGGGGTCTGACTGTTAAAAGGAAAACTAACAAGCAGAAAGGAATAGCATCAACATCAACAGAAAGGATGTCCACACAAAAACCCCATCTGAAGGTCACCAACATCAAAGACCAAAGATAGGTAAATCCATGAAGATGAGGAAAAACCAACACAAAAAGGCTGAAAATTCCAAAAACCAGAACACCTCTTCTCCTCTAAAGGATCACAACTCACCAACAAGGGAACAAAACTGGATGGAGAATGAATTTGATGAAAGGACAGAAGTAGGCTTCAGAAGGTGGGTAATAACAAACTCCTCTGAGCTAAAAGAGCATGTTCCAACCCAATGCAAGGAAGCTAAGAACCTTGAAAAAAATTAGACGAATTGCTAACTAGAATAACCAGTTTAGAGAATAACATAAATGTCCCGATGGAGCTGAAAAACACAGCATGAGAATTTTGTGAAAACGCAGCATGAGAACTTTGTGAAGCATACATAAGTATCAATAGCCAAACTGATCAAGTGGAACAAAGGATATCAGAGACTGAAGATCAACTTAATGAAATAAAGCATGAAGACAAGATTAGAGAAAAAAGAATGAAAAGGAATGAACAAAGCTTCCAAGAAATATGGGACTATGTGAAAAGACCAAACCTGTGTTTGATTGGTGTACCTGAAAGTGATGGGGAGAATGGAACCAAGCTGGAAAACACTCTTCAGGATATTATCCTGGAGAACTTCCCCAACCTAGCAAGAAAGTCCAACATTCAAGTTCAGGAAATACAGAGAACACCACAAAGAAAATCCTCAAGAAGAGCAACCCCAAGATACATAATCGTCAGATTCACCAAGGTTGAAATGAAGGAAATAATGTTAAGGACAGCCAGAGAGAAAGGTCGGGTTACCTAGAAAGGAAGCCCATCAGACTAACAGCAGATCTCTCTGCAGAAACCATACAAGGCAGAAGAGAGTGGGGGCCAACATTCAACACTCTTAAAGAAAAGAATTTTCGGCCGGGCGCGGTGGCTCAAGCCTGTAATCCCAGCACTTTGGGAGGCCGAGATGGGTGGATCACGAGGTCAGGAGATCAAGACCATCCTGGCTAACACGGTGAAACCCCGTCTCTACTAAAAAAAATACAAAAAACTAGCCGGGTGACGTGGCGAGCGCCTGTAGTCCCAGCTACTCAGGAGGCTGAGGCAGGAGAACAGCGTGAACCTGGGAGGCAGAGCTTGCGGTGAGCTGAGATCCGGCCACTGCACTCCAGCCTGGGTGATAGCGAGACTCCGTCTCAAAAAAAAAGAAAAAAGAAAAGAATTTTCAGTCCAGAATTTCATATCCAGCCAAATGAAGCTTCATAAGTGAAGGAGAAATAAAATCCTTTACACACAAGCAAATGCTGAGAGATTTTTGTCACCACCAGGCCTGCCTTACAAGAACTCCTGAAGGAAGCACTAAGTATGGAAAGGAAAAAACCAGTACCAGCCACTGCAAAAACATACCAAATTGTAAAGACCATCGACATTATGAAGAAACTGCATCAACTAACAGGCAAAATAAACAGCTAGCATCATAATGACAGGCTCAAATTCCCACATAACATTCTTCACCTTAAATGTAAATGGGCTAAATGCCCCAGTTAAAACATACAGACTGGCAAATTGGATAGATTCAGACCCATTGGTGTGCTGCATTGAGGAGACTCATCTCACCTGCAAAGACACACATAGGCTCAAAATAAAGGGATGGAGGAATATTTATCAAGCAAAGGGAAAGAAAAAAAAAATAAAAAATAAAAAAGAAGCAGGGGTTGCAATCCTAGTCTGGGATAAAACAGACTTTAAACCAACAAAGATCAAAAGAGACAAAGGAGGCCATTACATAATGGTAAAGGGATCAATAAGAAGAGCTAACTGTCCTAAATATATATGCACCCAATACAGGAGCACCCAGATTCATAAAGCAAGTTCTTAGAGACCTGCAAAGAGACTTAGACTCCCACACAATGATAGTGGGAGACTGTAACACCCCACTATCAATACTGGACAGATCAACGAGACAGAAAATTAACAATGACATTCAGGACTTGAACTCAGCTCTAGACCAAGCGGACCTAATAGACATCTACAGAACTCTCCACCTAAAACCAACAGAATAAATATTCTTCTCAGTACCACGTTGCACTTATTCTAAAGTTGACCACATAATTGGAAGTAAAACACTCCTTAGCAAATGCAAAATAATGGAAATAATAACAAACAGTCTCTCAGACCACAGGGCAATCAAATTAGAACTCAGGATTAAGAAACTCACTCAAAACTGCACAACTACATGGAAACTGAACAACCTGCTCTTGAATGACTACTGGGTAAATAACGAATTTATGGCACAAATAAATACGTTCTTTGAAACCTATGAGAACAAATACACAGTGTACCAGAATCTTTGGGACACAGCTAAAGCAGTGTTTAAAGGGAAATATATAGCACTTAATGCCCTCAGGAAAGGCAAGAAAGATCTAAAATTGACCCCCTAACATCACAATTATAAGCACTAGAGAAAAAAGAGCAGACAAATTCAAAAGCTAGCAGAAGACAAGAAATAACTAAGATCAGAGCAGAACTGAAGGAGAGAGAGACATGAAAAATCCTTTAAAAAATCAATGAATCCAGGAGCTGGGTTTTGAAAAGATTAACAAAATAGATAGACTGCCAGCCAAACTAATAAAGAAGAAAAGAGAGAACAATCAAATAGACACAATAAAAAATGATAAAGGGGATATCACCACTGATCCCACAGAAATACACACTGCTATAAGAGAATACTATAAACACCTCTATGCAAAAAAACCAGAAAATCTAGAAGTAATGGATAAATTCGTGGACACATACACTCTCCCAAGATTAAACCAGGAAGAAGTCGAATCCCTGAATAGATCAATAAGAAGTTCTGAAATTGAGGCAGTAATTAATAGCCTACCAACCAAAAAAACCCCAGGACCAGACGGATTCACAGCCAAATTCTACCAGAGGTACAAAGAGGAGCTGGTAACACTCCTTCTGAAACTATTCTAAACAAAAGAAAAAGAGGGACTCCTCCCTAACTCATTTTATGAGGTCAGCATCATCCTGATACCAAAACCTTGCAGAGACACAACAAAAAAAGAAAATTTCAGGCCAATATCCCTGATGAACATCGAGGCAAAAATCCTCAATAAAATACTGGCAAACTGAATCCAACAGCACATCAAAAAGCTTATCCACCATGATCAAGTCAGCTTCATCACTGGCATGCAAGGCTGGTTCAACATATGTAAATTAATAAACATAATCCATCACATAAAAAGAACCAATGACAAAAATCGTGATTATCTCAATAGATGCAGAAAAGGCCTTCAATAAAATTCAACACACCTTCATTTAAAAAACTCTCAATAAACTTGATATTGATGGAATGTATCTCAAAATAATAAGAGCTATTTGTGACAAACCCACAGCCAATATCATACTGAATGGGCAAAAACTGGAAGTGTTTCCTTTGAAAACCGGTACAAGACAAGGATGCCCTCTCTAACCATTCCTATTCAACATAGTATTGGAAATTCTGGCCAGGGCAATTAGGAAAGAGAAAGAAATAAAGGGTATTCAAATAGGAAAAGAGGAAGTCAAATTGTCTCTGTTTGTAGATGACATGATTGTATATTTAGAAAACCCCATTATCTCAGCCCACAATTTCCTTAAGCTGATAAGCAACTTCAGCAAAGTCTCAGGATACAAAATCAATGTGCAAAAATCACAAACATTCCTATACACCAATAATAGACAAACAGAGAGCCAAATAATGAGTGAACTCCCATCACAATTGCTACAAAGAGAATAAAATACCTAGGAATAAAACTTACAAGGGATGTGAAGGACCTCTTCAAGGACAACTACAAACCACTGCTCAAGGAAATAAGAGAGGACATAAACAAATGGAGAAACATTTCATGCCCATGGATAGGAAGAATCAATATTGTGAAAATACCCATACTGCCCAAAGTAATTTATAGATTAAATGCTATACCTGTCAAACTACCGCTGGCTTTCTTCACAGAACTAGAAAAAACTACTTTAAATTTCATATGGAACCAAAAAAGACCCCACATTGCCAAGACAATCCTAAGCCAAAAGAACAAAGCTGAAGGCATCGTGCTACCTGACTTCAAATTATACTACAAGGCTACGGTAACCGAAACAGCTGGTATCAAAACAGATATATAGATCAATGGAACAGAACAGAGGTCTCAGAAATAATGCCACAGATCTACAACCATCTGATCTTTGACAAACCTGACAGAAAGAAGCAATAGGGAAAGGATTCCCTATTTAATAAATAGTTTTGGGAAAACTAGCTAGCCATATGCAGAAAACTGAAACTGGACCTCTTCCTTACACCTTATACAAAAATTAACTCAAGATGGATTAAAGACTTAAATGTAAGACCTAAAACTATAAAAACCCTAGAAGAAAACCTAGGCAATACCATTCAGGACATAGGCATGGGCAAAGACTTCATGACTAAAACACCAAAAGCAATGGCAACAAAATCCAAAATTGACAAATGGGATATAATTAAACTAAAGAGCTTCTGCATGGCAAAAGAAACTACCGTCAGAGTGAACAGGTGACCTACAGAATGGGAGAAAATTTGTGTACCCTATCCATCTGACAAAGGGCTAATATCCAGAATCTACAAGGAACTTAAATAAATTTACAAGGAGAAAACAAACAACCCCATCAAAAAGTGGGCAAAGGATATGAACAGACACTTCTCAAAAGAAGACATTTATGTGGCCAACATACATATGAAAAAAAGCTCATCATCACTGGTCATTAGAGAAATGCAAATCAAAACTGCAACGAGATACTATCTCACGCCAGTTAGAATGGTGACCATTACAAAGTCAGAAAACAACAGATGCTGGAGGGAATGTGGAGAAATAGGAACGCTTTTACACTGTTGGTGGGACTGTAAACTAGTTCAACCATTGTGGAAGACAGTGTGGTGATTCCTCAAGGATCTTGACGCAAAAATACTATTTGACCCAGCAATCCCATTACCCAAAATCCCATTACCCAAAGGATTATAAATCATTCTTCTACAAAGACACATGCACACATATGTTTATTGCAGCACTATTCACAATAGCAAAGACTTGGAACCAACCCAAATGCCCATCAATGATAGGGTGGATAAAGAAAATATGACACATATACACCATGGAATACTATGCAGTCATAAAAAAGAATGAGTTCCTGTTCTTCCTTGGAACATGGATAAATCTGGAAACCATAATTCTCAGCAAACTAACACAGGAACAGAAAACCAAACACTGCATCTTGAACAATGAGAACACATGGATACAGAGAGGGGAACATCACCCACCAGGGTCTCTTGGGGGATCAGCGGCTGGGTAAGGGATAGCACTGGGAGAAATATATAATGTAGATGGCGGGTTGATGGGTGCAGCAAACCACCATGGTACTTGCATACCTATGTAACAAACCTGCATGTTCTGCATATGTATCCTAGAACTTAAAGTATAATTAAAAAATACAAAATCCTAAACAACATCTTATAAGTTTAGATCATATATACAAAATGTGTATATATATTTTCAATGTGTATTATTTTAAAAACTGGAGGTTTTAAATTAGAAGGGAGTGCCTAGGTTATCTAATTCAATTTTCCTCTTCAGAGGAGGAACCACCACAGATTAGAATCTTTCATATCTTGCTCAGGGTCATTTGGTAGCACAAACAGAACTAGAATCCAGGTTTCCTGTTCCTCAGCCTGCAGCCCTTTCTTTTTGTATTAACTTAAAATATTAATATCATGCATATAATATAGATTGTACATCTGTACATCTTTATCCTCCACCAATGAGTGCTGGAAGATAAAGGCAGAAATTTAATTCAGGTAAATGTAATTCTTTTTTCTCTAACAAAATAAAACATTCTTGTGATGCACACAAAGCACCAGAAAAATCAGCAAATCACATCAATATTCTAAATTTGAATATGACTTCCATCACCAACTCAGTGCAGTCTTTGATAGTTCAGTTTACCTCAATGACATGTACCCCATATATACAATAGAAAAAAATGTCTTTACTTTCTGAGACAGGAAAAAAACACAGAGTTATTTTTTTTTTTTAAGTATTACCAATTGGAAGGGACTTGAAAATTCCATGTTAATTACATAGTGTAACGTTTTGATAATGAGCAAATTATCTTACCTATTAACAATAATGGTTAAACAAGGCAGAAGGTCTTTTAGCATGATATTTTGTTTCTGTCTTTCATTTCAATTCTACTCTTCTAGAGAGAATTAAATATGTTTTCTCTACTTATATTTTTCTGTCTTGACCAAATTCTTGTTAGAAATAAATTCTGTTGTAAAACTACCTTTCCTAAACTAAATCAGCCAAGGTAAACCATTCAAGTAATTTCTTCCTAAATCCCTGTCTTATCTGGATTGACAGCTGACATTGCTCACGTTAAGTGGGTAATTACTTAATATGTATTATTTTCTGATATTACACTGCAACAAAAAATAAGACAGCATGAACACTGAGGGTAAATTGTGCACAAAAATGCACAGCTATTTAACATTTTTGTGTGTACATATGTTTACTTTTTTGAAGGTTGTGAGGACAAATGTTCATTTCAGGTTAGAGAAATAAAAATGAAGAAAGAACCAAAAAATCTATTTTTGGAGTAACATTTCTTAAATGCTTAAATTAGGATTGTAAAATAGGCATAGCCCCAATCTATATTTCATTATCAGTATATGCAAGCCTTAATACTTGATCCTTGTTTATAGGAACTAACATTTTAATTTATTGATGGAAGTCAGTTTGCTATATCTCGTTTGCATGATCTGTTGGATAGAACAAATAAAATGCTTATTCTTCTTGTTATTTATTAAAAGACATACATTTTGATCTTGAAGGCATAGTTTTGAGTTAAAGAAGTATCTTTTAAGTATGAATATTTCTTGCAATTAATACGTTGGCACTTATTTTATGGTTCTGATTATATTTTTATTTTAACCATTAGAGGGCACATTAGTTCAAGGGAAATTAAAGAAAAAGCACAGCAATAAAATGGAAATAGACTTTGAACTGGTAGGCAGAGAAAATTTATATATTTAACTATGCTTATTTTCATTCATTTCATTGTCATTTGCAGTATAATTTACCCAGAAATTTTTTCAATCTGGAAAAGAATTAAAGTATATATAGTTTCATGTAAGTAAAAATAACTCTTCACTTTTTACTGCTAGCTACTGCTCCTTGGAGAATGAGGTTGGCCTAGTTGCATTTGACAAGGTTGACTGCTATGTGACCAAGGAGAACTTAATAAATCATGGCATTTGAAGAACGTCCTGAGTTCAAAGGTATGTATGATCAGGTTATCATGAAGTAAGTAAATGCCAGTCCCTGGTCTTGTAGTTAATTAAAAAAAAAAAAAAAAAAAAAGGCACATAAGTGTGAATGAATGCAGTTCAGCAACTAGGCTTCACTGCAAATATTTATAACCTTTAAAATTTGGTACAAATTACAGAGAGAACAATAGATGGCCCTGGAGTGAACACAAGGCTTTATTTCACTGGAAAGACTTGACTGAGGTCATAAACTGCAAGAGGACAGACAGCTCAAGTGGCTTATAAATGACTGTCGAGTCTCAGAATGAGCTCATTTGTTTTCAGTCTACAGCAAACTGTTATTATTTCTAATGTTCAGGCTTTTGCTTTAAAGGCTGTAGGTTTTTAATCTGTAAAGGCTGAAATAGACACTAGCTAGTATTAAGTAATACTACTTTTATGATGTCAAGTTAAAAGATCACTTTAAATGATTAACTCATTACTTTATTTAGTAAAATTTATTGAGCACCTACTAAGTTTCAAGTTCTGAGCTGGGTGTTAGGGAATAAAGACAGATAATATATTGTCCCCAGCTCAATAATATAATTTTTTATTGCCCTGTTATTTATAGAGAAATAAATAAGCAAATAACTGTAGTACCTAACTTTATATATTAGTGCAAAAATAGGAAAGAGATTTATCAAACTTATTACAAAAAATACTTCGCATTTTTTTAAGGGAGGTGAGTAGTTAGGCAAAATCATTAGTATATACTATCTTCAGTTTAAGACTGCAGAACTGTTCTGTTAATATTTTTCTCTGAGAGTCAATTATGCAATAAATTGTAGTAATTAGTAGCATAAAACAAGGTAATAATGTAATTAAAACCAAAATATTTACTTGCTATAGAAGATACTTTTATGCATCTTAATTCTGCTTCTTGCAAGCTAATAATACTCTATAGGAATTTCTGTGTGGCTTTTACATCTGGTGGTTTTGGAATTAGCATGTACAAAGAGAGCTCAGAATTATGCTTTAATTATGATTTGAATGATGATTTGAGACTGAGCATGAGTTGTCAACAGAATTGTGAGCTGAGGGATAAAGAGATAAGGACCGTTAGTGGGATAGAAAGTATATTTGCAGTCACTTACTTTAAAGCGCCTTTTGTTTTAAAAGAAGTAATTAATGTTAGGAATTAATTGGTTCAGATTCTTGATTTTAAAGTTATCACTTGGTTGCTAAGATGAAGTCTTTTCAAAATTACTACACGATATGCAATGACAGGAACATTTCAGTTGAAGGTAGAAAACATAATTGAAAAGCTAGCTTTTGAGTGCCTGCTTATCACCCTAGTTGATAGATGAGCCTGAGGAACTAAATGCTGTAGTTCAATACAAAATGCATTTAGCTGAATTTCACATTACTGTGTATGGTTTTTCTAAGAGCTAAACATGATTGCTGATACTTTGATATATCTGTGGGCTTTAGGTGGAACCCGGTCAGTGTGCATTAACTATTATAAAACAATCGTGAAGTCAAAATTCCATGAAACAAATGGATCCAGGCATAGTATCTAAAAATCTTTGAAGATTTGGATAACCAAATTAGGGCATTCATAAAATTCATAAAATGCAGCCATAAAGAATAATGTTTCAAATGTATATTTGTTGACATATAAAGCACATTGCAAAAATGAGATACAGTGAGTCCCACCATTGTAAGAAAAATATGATATGTATAAGAATGTGAAAAATCAGAAAGGACATACCCCAAATGTTAACAGTGGTCATCTTAAGCAGTGGGATTAGGGAGGTGTTCATTTTCTTTAGGCTCATATATATCTTTCTAATTTTTCTGTAACAAATATGCTCAATTATATAATAAAAAGGATGTATTAGTATCCAGTCTGCCCAACATGTAGCAGGAAATTTTTCATATGACTTTAGAATATTTAGTGAGATTGCTGATATTTAGTTAGTCCTAACATATATTTATAACTCGTATTTATTTATGTGTTCTCTGTTTTGATATTTATATATTTTCTTGTAGCATTGATTAAAAATTCAGCAAAATAAAACACAGATAATATCTAATTTGTCTTAAACAAATGAGAGGATACAATGAATTCAGAAACAGTAAAAAAAAAAGGACAATTAAAAAATAAAGTTGAATTTTTTAGCTTTGCAAATATAGAAGTGAATATTTAAGATAATATGTGTAGGATGTGACCTGGGCATAGAAGAAGGCTGAGATGGAAGAATTCCACATTAGATCACCTTTTGAATCTGCACATGGGCAGGAGGAAGCTAGAACTATTGGGAGTGACTGCCACAATAGTCAAGACAGGAGGTGTGACAATCCTTTGAGAAAGATGGTGAGTCAGCTAACACCCTGGTGGTCTATTTCTATAAGGTGTATCCCTTTTAGTGAGGAGAAATCTTGGCCCAACTGATCTGCTCAAGGAGAGTTTATTTTCTTATTTCTATTTAAAAGAATAGTTTTTGGCAGATGGATTCTCAGGACATTTTGTATGTCTGGTTCAACTGTTCACACTGGTGTGATGCCTGAGACGTCACATCAGTGTGAACAGTTGAACCAAACATACAAAAATCAAATGAGATGGGTGAATTTGGATGAAGTTCAGCAGAATTTTCCATTGATAGGGGGAGCAAAAATGACTCCTAAACTACTTACTTAAAAAAAACCATACACACATATAGATAAACATCGAATAGCTCTTTGGGGCATCTCTATTCTGGGTCAGATGGGATTAAGCTATAAGAGAAGAAGATTGCCTTGCTAGTTAGTATTCATAGTTAAGCATGAGGTAAACGTTTATTACATTGTTGAAAGTAAATGTTATAAAATGAGGGCTTAAGGGAG
The DNA here is from genome assembly GCF_002776525.5 of Piliocolobus tephrosceles. Classification (NCBI taxonomy): domain Eukaryota; kingdom Metazoa; phylum Chordata; class Mammalia; order Primates; family Cercopithecidae; genus Piliocolobus; species Piliocolobus tephrosceles. Next base: position 81,665,641 of record NC_045438.1, on the reverse strand, counting down.
GAAATATGTTTCACGGGACACAGTATTAAGCTTCTTTCTCCCTTTTCTGATTAAACAAGAAACTCTAGTGGGTGTTTTTCGTCTGCTTTATAGGTTATCTTCATTCTGACATATGGAATACAGCTTTTAACTACTAGTGAATAATCGATTTTTCATTATAATTTTATCAACAGTAAGTAATCAGTTTCACAATTTTATTTTGAATGTTGGTTTAAATATCTGGCTGTAATTATTTTCAGTCCAGATGAAAATCTGTAAACCAACCATGTTTCAGATTGGCCCATTAACCAATGAACTGATTTTCTTGAGAAAGCTTAGAAAGTTTTCTAATTAGTGCTAAGACCTGATTTTCTGTGGCTCAGTGCTTCATGTATTCTACTTCTTCAAATTATGCTGTAGGAAATGTCTTTAGAGCTTGGTGTTTTCTATTGATCATTACAATTGTTCTCACTAATTTAGAAGATAACTGTGCAGTGATTTTTCAAGAATGCACTGGAGCCTTGAGTCAGCACATACTCCCGTCCACCAAGCCAGGGGGCAAAGATTCTTGTGGTCCCTCATCCTAAGGCTCCATGCATGAGAGTAGCATGCATGAACTCCAAGTGCCAGTACATTTCCTCCATGGAACTCTCCTGTTAGCCTGCAGTTCATGCCTTAAATGCCTCTTCCCTCTTAAAGAGCTGAGAGGGGATTTGTGTAGCATGAGCTTACCTGGGACACTAAAGATCATTAATTAGAAAGGTGCTTCTGGGCAACAGGAAAATTTTCACTGGAAAGGTTTCAAATCTAAGTAAGTAAGTAATTTCTCTGCGGAAGAGGATCATGATTTTCTCTTCTGGTACCCTTCACTATTGTAACTGAATGGTTTATGCCACAACAGAGGGAATTCGACTCCTCTCTCATTAACCCTCACAGTTTGGCTCCCTGTGTTCCATCTCCTTTTCTCTTCCATTTTGGCATTCTGGGGGATTGAGGGACAATATTTTATTTTTTTGTGAGAAAAAGTTAAGGAATGTGTTTGAAGGCGTATATGCAATACGTAGTTCTTTTTTTGTCTTTTGTCTTTTTTGTTTTTTGAGACGGAGTCTCACTCTATTGCCCAGGCTGGAGTGCAATGGCATGATCTTGGCTCACTGCAACCTCCATCTCCTGGGTTCAAGCGATTCTCCTGCCTCAGCCTCCCGAGTAGCTGGGATTACAGGCATGCATCACCACTCTGGGCTAATTTTTGTATTTTTATTAGAGATGGGGTTTCACCATGTTGGCCCGTCTGGTCTTGAATTCCTGACCTCAGGTGATCCACCCGCCTCAGCCTCCCTAAGTGCTGGGATTACAGGCATGGACCACCAAGCCTGGCCAAGCATATTCTTATATGTTTCCTGCCTTCTATCCTCTTTACACAAAGGTAGCATACTATATATACATTTTTGTACTGACGTAAAAATTACTCATATCAGTTCATACGTATTCTCTTCATTCTTTTCACTGTTATACTTCACTGCGTGTTTGCGCCATAGTTAATTCATTGAATCTCTTACATTAGGGCTTTTAGGTACTTTCCAATATTTTTAGTTGCAAATAATGTGGCAATAAATAACCTCATATTGTTAGAGGTGTGACTTCTGCATAAAATCCTAGAAATGGGATTGTTGGATTAAAAGGCAAATGTGTATGCAGTTTTGTTAGACATTGTCAAAGCCCTCTCTACAAGGGTTATATCATTTTGCACTGCTGTTGGTGTTGTATGAGAGTGATTTTCTTCCCAAATTTCATCAACAGATTATATTGTCAAGCTTCTAAATTTTTGCCAATTGGAAGGGTGAAACATGATATCTCAGTATAATTTAATTTTTATCATCTATTATGAGTAAAGTTGAGCATTTTTTCATGTGGTTAGAATCATTGTTAAGTCTTTCCTTTTTGGTGAGTTGACTGTTCATGACTTTGTTCACCTTTCTATAGGATTTTTGTTCATTTGTTCATATTTCTTTTTATATCAGGAATACTAATTCTTTCTCTGCACTATATCTCACAGATTTTTCTCCCAATTTGTCGTTTGTCTTTTGATTTTGCTTGTGGTGCTTTATGTCAAGAAAATGTCTTTATTTTTATGTAGTTATATATATCAATTTTTTGAATCGTGTCCAGATTTTGAGTCATGGTTATTAAGTCTTTCCCTACAGCCAGGTTATAGAAGTTAATGTGTTTTCTTCTAGTATTTATGTTGTTTCATTTTGTTTTGTTGTATGTATCAGGAATGAATTAAATTTTATCTTTTTTCAGTGGCTATTAATTATTCCAATGCAATTTATTAAAACATTCAATTTATCTTTACCCTGGTAGTTTGAGAAACCACCTTTATAAAATATTTTATCAAATACTTTATCACATTTCTTTAGCAAAGAAAAATGTTCATATATAATTGAGTTTGTTCCTTGACTTTTTATTCTAGTCCATTGGCCTGCCTATCTGTTCACTCACCAGTACTACACTGTTCTTTAGTACATTATAACATCTAGTAGAGCTCGTACCCTCTTATAGGTTTTTTCTTTCAATACTTTCCAAGAGTTCTTGCATGTTTATTTTTTCTTTATTTATAAAGTCCAGTAGTTTCAAAGGACTATTTTATTCAGTTTTTCCATGTATTCAGTGGGATGTTCTTTTTGGTTCTTTTAGGGTGCCTATCTCAAGCACCCTATTTCAAGGGGCTTGAGATAGGGTGTTGCTCTGTTGCCTAGGGTAGAGTGCTGTGGCATGGCCATAAATCACTGCAGCCTCAAACTCCTGGGTTCAAGTGATCCTCCTGGTTCAGTCTCCCAAGTAGCTGGGACTACAAGCATGCACAACCACACACAGCTAATATTTAAAAAATTTTTTAGAGATAGAGCCTCCTTGCTATGTTGCCCAGGTCTCGAACCCCTAGCCTCAAGTGACCCTTTGTCCACAGCCTCCTGAAGTGTTGTGTTTACAAGTATGGGTCACTAGGCCTAACTGTGACATTGTCTCTTATTTCTAGAAAGATTTTCTTGATAATATTTAAAAATTTTGGTTCTCTTTTATTGTTTTGTGCTTATTCTTCAGGTACTCCTATTACATGTATGTTGAACTCCTTTCCTCCCTATTTTTCTCTTTTAAGCATTTTTCTCTTTTACTCCTTTTTAAAAAAATCTTATTTTCATTCTCTTGGTTGTCATTCTTCCCTTTTGATATCTCTAATTAAATATTTATGTAAATGTATTCTCTTTTGGGTATCATGTAATTGATTTATTCTTCGTTTCTGAGATGGTTTGCCTTTTACTTCAACTTCTTTCTTCGTTTAATCACCATTTAATCATCTCCTATGCACATTTTCCATGCAAGTTTCATTTTATTAAAAAAAAGTTTTTAGTTTTTGAAGTTTTACATTTAGTTTCTAAAAAAATTTCAAAATGCTCATTTAATGCTATTTAATTCAGTTGGGAGTATTGTATTATACTCTTCTATCTCATGGCTTTTCTTTTTGAGAGGAGGGGAAGAATTTTTATTAGCTGGAAGGCATTTTCTCTTCCTTGTACAGTAGCTTTGTATGGAGTTAGCCTTAATTTTTCTATTCCAAGGCATATTTTGGATGGGGTTCCAAATTCAAAAGTGCCCTTTCCTGAGGTACGGTAATGTACCATCTCTTTAGTCAATGATATTGGAAGTGGAGATATTGGTGTTTACTTTTTCTCTTTCTTTCTACAGAATTTTAAATATTTTCTTCTTCCTTATTTTTCTTCAAGAAATAAGGGACCATGCCTCTCAGAGGCACCATCTTTTCTCTATGTGATTCTCCCATAGAAGCATGCTTCTTGGATATTTTCATGTTCTATCCTACTTACCTCTAAGTCCCTTCCCTGCAGCTGGTGCTATGAATTACCAAGTCTTGTTTTTCAGTATTTTATGACTTGGTTTTGGACTTTCTTTTTCTCTTTCTAGGGGCTAATTTTGTCTGTGCTTAGTTTCAGGCCTCTGTTCTCCTCTTCTCTTTTTCACTGAGTCTCTTATGCTTCCCCTTCTCCACTCTTCAAATTCATAAGCTTGCAATGGCTGGGGAACTTTGATGAAATGTGGTGTTTACGTCTTTATTTATGGTAATTTTAGTTCATGGCATTCTCTGTCTCTGAGCAATGCAGGTGGGCCATGAGCAGTTTTGTTTATATTCCTTGTTAATTTTATCTATTTATTTTTAAAGGAGCATTTGTGGAGAGATTTGGATTCAGGCAGATGTCATTATTTCCAGACCTGGAAATCTTTATCTCAAAAGATACTTTTAAATTAACTATTTCAAAGACTGAATATGTCAAGTAGTTCAATATGTTATGCTCTTTGTCCCTTGCCAGGGAAAAGGTTTTCTTATTAGTTATGGGAAAACTAAAATCCCACTAAGATTCTCCCACTAAAAGCTTGAGCTTTATTTAGTAGAAGCAGTATGAAGGATGTGAAAAGTGCTGGAACTGGACGATATTTCTTCTTCTTTTGGATCTCTTTGAAAACTTTCTTCTGAAAGTGCTCTCTTTTCTTTATCATACTCAACAGATGAGGTTTGGGGATGACTTGCACCAATACCGGTACTCTTGGATGGCCAACTAGAGAAGAAAACCCAGGCTAGGTATTTTATGTCAATTCTACTTTAGTGTCAGAGAAAAAGAAAATTTACATATTTTGCTTTCTTCTGTTTCCATAGAAATGGTAAGATTTATGGTGCCAATCTCAGGGTGTGGGCTTAAGAGAAAGCGAGTGTGAACCTGAATGCATGACCTTGGACTGGATGGAAAGATAAGTTTTTGAGGCTCATATGTGGTCCATCACAACTCTATAGAGAAAAGTATTGAGAAAAAATTGACACCATTTTCTTGCCGCCGCCCCATGTAGACACTTGCCTCCCATCTCTACCCAATTTTTATACAATTTTCTCTATTCTCATAAGATAATGATTGTTTCATCCTGTTCAAGACCAATTGTTTCCATCTGGACCCTGACATAGCTGTTTCTGCATCCCCCAGTTTCTTCCATTCTGTCTCCTGAATCTTCAACATTCATTCTGTATCAACCACTTGCCCTTTGATGGCTTCTTCCTCTTGCCCTACAAACCTGCTTAAATTTTTTATCATCCTTAAAAATCTGTAAAATAAATTCTTCCCTTATGTTACCCTATAGCTACCATCTAATCTATCTGTTCCCCTTCTTATTTAAGATTCTCACAAGAGTGGTCCATATTTGCTGCAGTTAATTCTTCTTCTCCCATTTATTTCTCTACTCTATGTTCTTCTACCTGTGTCCTAGGACTCATCAAAATGCCTCCCTCTAATGTCACCCATAACTTCCAAGTTCCAGTTCTAACAACAGTGTTCAATTCTATCACTAGAATTCTGTAGTCTCTGGCTTCTATGACATTGCACAAACTAGGCTGTACAGTTTTTTTTTGACTGGGTCTCTCTGGTTTTTCCCCGTGAACTTTCTTTAGGGGAGTAACCAGAAGGACATTTTATCTGATCACTGTGTTCTTAATAACCCATACTAATATTTGCCTCACTCAGTGCCTGGAAGGGAGCAGAAGCTCAACATTTTTTAAAAACACTGCATACGTGAAATAAAATCGATCTTCAAGCTGTGACCTTCAATGTGTGACCACTGCTGTAATTAGGCCTAGCTGGGGCTACAGGCCTCAATTACTCTCTAGTCTCATAGTTCACACAGCAGTCATTTAAAATGAGAAGATTTCACAGACAAATCTAGATTTTAAACTCTCTGGCCTAATATGAAGCTCCAGCAAGATTGGGTTGGCATTTCTTCAAAGCAGCTTGTCACAGATTTGAGTAACTACTGCTCTCTTATTGATAGGCATGTCCTCTCAAGCTTGATTTGATTTATTAATTTACCTTTCCTGCCTGGAGCATTATAATTTGGCACTCCTATTTAAACCTGTTATCTGTACCCAAACCTTACTCTATCGTCCTTGATATCCCAATGAAGTAATGGTGACCCTGGGTAGGTGTCTGATTAGAAATAAATGGACTTGATGTACTGAACACATTTACTCCTAATAGTCAGAGCTTCCATATATGTTGATTGGTTGACTTAGCATGCATGTGACTTATAAAGGACATTAAGAAATTTTAGTCCGGAAAAGGAATTGGAAAGTCAAGTCCCAGTGATCTGTGTTTTAAAGACAGGACCATTACAAGCATAAAATAACACTATGTTAGTCAGTGCAGGTAGATCGTGTTAAAAACAAATAAAGCACAAAACATAAAAATTCGAACGTATGAAGCAAAGACGTTATAGCTTGATAATTTTTGTTACACATGTTTCAGTTAGTGCTATGAACTTTTGAGTAGTAATTACCAAGCCCATCTAAGGTATAATTTTACTTATAAATAACTGTTGGAAAATTTTAATTGAATTCAATACTAACACCCATTATTTTAAATATTAAGCATTTAAATGAAACATATAAGTATTTCAGAAAAATCTATTGAATTCTTTTGTTTTAATACAGGAGCTATGCTTATTCCATCTTCTGCTTTTTAATTTGGGCTCATATGTCTTCATATAGTTGTGATCAATGAATTGTATAACATTGCTTTCTACTTTTGCATTTAGTATTGTTTTATATAAGCATTTATCTGCCTATATTTCATTTAAACTACTTATTGGCATCATAATATTCTCTCAAAACAATATGTTAGTGTGCCTTATTTTGGAGGCTTATATTGTCTTCAGTTTTTCGATGGTGTAGTAACAGTAATACAAATGTCTTTTGATAATTAAAAGAAGTTTCCTGGTTTTTCTCCCATTCCTTCTTAAAAAACTTTTTTCTTCTGCAATCATAGCCACTGTAACCTTGAACATTTGGGCTCAAAGGATCCTCCTGCCTCAGCCTTCTAAGTAGCTGGGACTACAGGCATGTGCCACTATGCTGGGCTAATTCTTTTATTTTTATTTTTGTAGAGATGGGGGTTCTCGATATGTTGCTTAGGCTGTTCTTCCTATCTGGCCTCAAGCTATCCTCTTGCCTTGGCCTCCCAAAGTGCTAGGATTATAGGCAGGAACCACCACACCTAGCCAAATTTTGTCATTTATTCTCCTTTTTTATGGCTTCTTTAGCTGTCTTTGGATTCATCCAGGTCTCTGAATCAACCCACTTGGAAATTTTGCATTTCTGGTCTCATTCAAGTGTTGTCTTTATTCAGAGAATTCTCAAGTTTCTACACAATGCATAAATGCAGACCCTTATGAAATACATCCTGTGGATCAGGATCTCTTTCGGGAGATACAGTGGTGAATTCAGTATGGTTTCTGTCCTCACAGACTATCCAGTCTAGAAGAGGCATTCAAGACATTATAGCCATTCAAGTACTCTTGCAATACAATGATACGGGTTTTGTACAAAGAAGACACAAGGAAGACGTTGGTTAATTCTACTGAGTGAGGCATGATCAGGAAAGGTTAAATAGGGATGGTCATATTTGGTTTCAGTATTGAAATATAGACAGTTGTTCACTAGCTAGAAGGAATGTAGCATATAATAGGGGAGATGTGGAGAGAAGGGATTTCAAGTAGAGTTACCCAATCAAAGATACTGAGATGCAAACAACATAGACTATTCAGACAATTCCATATATTCCTATTGGTTGGAACTCTTAAGAAGGAAATAAGGTAAAATTAAGGGGGAGAGGGGCTTAAGTTCTATATAAACTATGAAAATAATAATTAAAGAATTACAAGTACAGGCATAACATGATAATGTGATTTGCATTTCAGAAGATCATTCTAATAGTTATGGAAGAAAGCTAAAATGGGATCCAGGCCAGAGACAGTAGAGCCAGATAAGAGACTACTGTCATAGATATTAAGGAGGAAAAATCAACCAGGATTTGGTCACTGATTGGCTGCAGACAATGAAGTAAAAGAAAGAGATAGAGATGAGTTTCAGGTTTCTGACTTCAGTGATAACAAATATTTGCCCAGTGAAAGTGAACAGCATGGATCATGATTCTAACCAAGATAGAAAATAAAGATAATGAATTTAGTTTTGGCCAATCTAAATTGGAGGTGCCAGTGTCAGATGAGTGGTTTGATATATGCTGATACTGGAGTTCCGGAGAGAGTTCTGGGCAGAAATCCTAGAACTATGCTCTCAGCCTTGAGCATATCCTTATTTCCAATTGTTATAGGACGTATCTACCTAGATATTCTATCATCACTTGAAATCCAACTTAATCTAATTCTAACTCATCAGCTTTTTCCCCAAGATAATTTTCTTAACTCTCTCACAATTAATTGTGGCACTAAGATACCCACCTCTAGTCTCTAAGCAGTAGAGGTAAGCTTAGACTTTTCCTCTTTATTGTTATTGGTAAACTTGCCTATTATCATGTTCTGTAATGTCTTTCTTCAAAATTTCTCCAGTGAAAATTTCTAGGTGTCCAGAAATTTAGACTTCAGTCCTGATACTGCTGCTAACTGGGAAGGTGGTCAACTTGTACAAACCATATAATCATTCTAAGTCCTAGCTTCTACCTCTGAAAAAAGAAGGACTTTGAACTGGTCAGCAGATTCCCTTCCAGATATTGAGTTATATATGTTCCTTCATTATTCTGATGGTATTCTTTGTGATTCGTGTGTCTCCAAATGAATGTCCCAGCTTTTGATGTCATCCCAACTCAACCTTATGTTATAATTACCACCTGAAGCTTCCTTAAATGCACATCTTTCAAGAACTAACCTAATGGCTTCCTTTTGCCTATCAAGCCCAACTTCTTTGTCAGGTTACCAAGACTCTACAAAATGATTTCTACCTAGCCAAATGAATCCATCATTACTTTTTAACATCATCCTTGATATGTAGTCAGTAGACTTCTGACTGATGTCTCCCCAGAATTTAATCATGATCTTTACCCCCCTTGAAAATCTAGTACCCTTCCCTCTGAATCCTAAGTCATGTTTCAAATACCAACTCAAGTCCTGTCTTCCAGGGGGATTATCCTGAACCACTCCAAATATCAGTGTTCTTGCCTCTGTTTACAAGAGCATTTGTATTCTGTGACACGATTTACAACTTAAATACCTATAGGCTTGGTTTTGACTGATTTCTGTGTGGGGACCATCTTTTGTGTCTGCCACAGCCTACCAGAGTGTGAAGCCCAACACACCATAATTACAGGTTGGTTTACTGGCTTTCGGGAGCACACATGTGACAGTAAGGGACAGGCCATAACCTATGCTTGAAAAACCAAAACAAAATAACAAAGCCAGACCTCTGTCAGAGGGATGACTTATAAGATGATAAAAAAAGAAATTATACACTAGAACAGACATAGGAAATTGAGAATTGAATTGGTCTATTAATATAAAATTAACTCTTGAATTCTTTTTGGTTTATTTACATGCAATTGACAAATTGAGAACCCGGGGTTCGAATATCTTCAATACAAATTGTACACCTAAGAACTGAATCATCTATGCTACCACAAAATCGTATCAGTTTTAAGAATGCCACTTTTAACTACTGGAGAAATGAAGTGCAATTTCAAGCTTTATATTGTTTTAACAGGTCAAAGTATAAAAATATATTCCATGAATTTGAGAAGAAGGCAGCCACAAAGTAAACTATAACATACTTGGTTAGGTACCTAGGTAAAGTTTGGCTAAGTTTTGAAATGTGAATGCCTCTTTGGACTTCACAATTTATTTCTGTTGCATTAGGATTCAAAAGAAAAGAGAACTTATTTGCTACACTTTATCTTTTCTCCATATCTGTCATCACTTATCTGTTTTTGCAATTATTACTTAGGATTTTGTATTTTGTAAGGCACCTTGAAGTAATTTTAATTATTATGACAAACATGTAGCATAAATACTCTATGATTCTACATGAATTTCTATATGACTTTCTCTGATATCTTTGAGTTTTTGGTTATCTCCTACTTAAAAGAAAGTTTAGACCATGTCACTGCCTTCAAAAAGTTTAAAGTCTTCTACATTAACAATGCACCACAGAGCAAAGACAGGCCAGCCTATATTCAGAATTTAAATTTAAACTCTCATGGGCCTAAGACAGGATACTAAAGAGAATCATGATTCATATTCTGTGTTCTCTAAGGTGGAACAAGTGTCTAGACTCCTGAGAGCTGGATGTCAGCAGGCTTTAACACAGTGATTCTCAGTGTAGCAAAAGTGGTAGAAAGCCGCCTGTAGGACTGAAAAACTGAGGGGAGAAAAGCTGTCTCCTAAAACACAGGAGACCCAGAGAAGATGAAGTATGACAGAGACTTTGTGGTTTCCATCTGTTCAAGAAAAACTTGAATAAACATTTTAGTTGGTTTCCATTCCCTGCCTCATCTTGGTGTTTGTATACCATTCTCTGCATCTGCATTCTATATTCCTATTAACTGAGAGAAATCTTCTTTTCTGTGATTTTGAATGTGATTCTACAGCCCACTTGTCATATATGATAATAACACCATCATTGATTAATGTTTTACAGTTGGCAAAGCACTTTTACAGATGTTATTGCATGTGACTCTTATGGTAAGCCTATGATGTAGGTAGGAAAGACATTATTTTACTCGCAAATGATTTTAAGCTCAGAGTACTTGATTTATTGTGTCCAAGATCACAGAGCTTGTATAATTATGTTGGAACTGAAACCCAAACTCTTTCTATTATTCTTTAAGTTCTATTACCAACTTGCAAATGATGACATTTATGGGTGACTTTGATTAATGGAAAAATAGCAATAAAGACGTGAAAAGACTCCCATTTTGTGGAAGAATAGGAATGAGGATGGAGCGTCCTCCTGTGGTCCTTTTTTGATTTAATCATAGAATTGTAGGATTTGATAATTAATAAATCAATGAGTAGGTATGATTTTTTAATATTCAAAGTCCTACACTTACCGGAGCTCTTGATTTAGGAGATCCTGGAGAAAAATATATATTGTTTCCAAACAGTTTCAGGGAGGGGGCTCTAGTTTCTCTCAATCTAACCCTTTCTGGTCTTAAGTTCCTTTATCACCAAATACTCATTTCTATCTAACCCAAATCCTGACTGCTGTCATTTGAGCCCAAATCCTTTTGTTCAGTAGGAGCTAGTGTAAAATTTTTATTTATAGCTTTGGAAAGATGCAGGAAATATATTTGAATGATTTCTGACTGCTGACAAGCCCTAACAACCGATAGTCCTAGGCACTGAACTGAATGTCTCTTGGCAAGGATGGCTATTTTGAGGGGAAAAGACAGAAACTGGCAAGAAAACTTTTTTCATGCAGGTGTGATTTTATGATGGAATTTTATGACAGAAACCAACCAAGTGTCCTTTGTATGGTTTACGATGCCATCAGCTCCTAGGCTGAGATTTCTTTCTCATCATTCATGTTTATTTGGCTTAGAGCAAATTAAAAATCAGACAAGGAAATTGTAATATAATTTTGATTTTGCGGATGTAATCTGACTCCTGAGCAACTTGAGATAAGTTTGCTTCTTTTATTTGTGCTATTCAATTATGTTCTTAAAAATGTTTTTGCTTTACGAAGGTGGAAATTGTTCTTTGTCTGTATGACTTGTGCAATTTTGAGCACTCTATCACCACTTGATATTAACAGCAAACAAGAAATGCTCTGCATATTACAGTTACTTTTCTAGCTTCAAAGAGTTTAAAGGTAGGATTTAAAAAATCAGTTTACTCTGAAGAAAAAAAATTGCAGCTGGAATTCTCTCATTGCGGTATATACTGATGCCTTTCTTTGATTTTTGTTTGTTTGTTTGTTTGATACGGTGTCTTGCTCTGTTGCCCAGGCTGGAGTGCAGTGGTGCAATCTGGGCTCACTGCAACCTCTGCGTCCCAGGTTCAAGCAGTTCTCCTGTCTCAGCCTCCTGGATAGCTAGGACTACAGGCATTTGCCACCATGCCCCAGCTAATTTTTGTATTTTTTAGTAGAGATGGGGTTTCACCTTGTTGGTCAGGCTGGTCTTGAACATCTGACCTCAGGTGATCCACCCGCCTGCGGCCTCCCAAAGTGCTGGGATTACAGGCATGAGCCACCGTGCCCAGACAATATTGTTTTTTCCAATCTTACAGTAAATGGGGTAAAATTAATGGCAACAATCTTTTATTTTCCCTTCTGAAGTTCCAGTTTGTTATCATGCTATGGTAAATGCCAGAAACAGTTATTCCTTTAAGAGCACTTGTAGTCTTCACAGCTTTCTTATGAGTGGTTACCTTTCCTTTGTAACTTGTGACCCTGTCCCCAACCAAATCTGGATGGATCTGTTGTGAGCTTCTGGTCAAAAGGCAGCATCTATAGGCAGATTAGTCTGTATCTTTTGATGTTTACCTCTCAATTCCCCTATCCTAATGCTCTATAAGCAGTAAGCGTGCACACACGTACACATACACGATTACTTTTCCTACATCTCTAGGTCCTCCTTATTATCTATTCGTAACCCTATGCCATCCACTTACTAGTCAGTGCCTGACTTTCTACTTTTCTTTGCAAATCTGCTTCCTACTGAATTGTGCACTCTTTCCCCCTTTTCTCAGCCCCTCCTTTCACCCATCACAAGCATTTCCAAATTAAAAAAAAATTAGAAATTGCTATCTGTGCATGTCATTTCAAAGTTTAATAGCAGTCGTGAGTGGATAGCATCTCTGCTTGGCATACGAGCATTAGATATGATTCAAGCTTGAGTCACGGACATATAAAGCATGTATTCAAATCAGTTTTCTTTTTGTCAGTATCTCTTGCAGTTATGGATTGAATTGTATCCTCTCCAGATTCATATGTGGAAGCGCTACCTCCCAATGTAACTATGTTTGGGATGGTGCCTTCAAGGAGGTAATGAAGGTTAAATGAGGTCATAAGGATGGGGCCCTCATCTAAAAGGACTGGGGTCATAAGAAGAAGAAGAGACATCAGGAGCATACATGCACAGAGAAAAGGCTGTGTGAGGACACAGTGGGAGGACATCATCTGCAAGCCAGGAAGAGAGGACTCGCCAGAAACCTCCCTTGCTGGCATATTGGACTTTAATCTTCCAGATCTGTGATAAAATAAATTTTATTTATTTAAGCCACTAGTCTGTGGTATTTGTATGGCAGTCTTAGCAGACTAATACGCTTATATAAGGCTTGAGTTTTAAAACATGATTTTAGTGGAATTAGACTAGAACAACTCAAAATGATATGCTTAATTCTGATCAGCATCATTGTTGATACATAATTGATTCAATCCTGTATCATGACACCCAGGGGCTGTAAGTTAAACACTGATTTTAGTGGGAATGTGATTAGACCTTTGGTCCATAGTTCATATGTGCTACGTAATTAAGTTAAAAATACTTGTTCAAAATCTCATGTAGGACACACTTTGGGGTCTGCATTTGTCCTGACCACTCTGTCCTGAGATGTAGAGCATTTCAATCTCCGACTTAGGAATAATATTGATTTTGATCAGAAACTGTAAATATTCATGACCTAGTACCCTTACTTAAGAGGATATATGATGTAACATGATCTATCTAGCTTGGGGTTTCGAGGTGATTGTTGATGATTGCTCTATTAGTGATTTGTTTTTTGAAACTCGAGTCTGTAACCTCATTAATTTAGGTGGTATACAGAGAGCACATATTGAAAATCAAGTCCAGCTTTAAAAATGATAAAATAAATAATTTGAAAATATAAATTGTAAATTACATTTCACATGCACAACACAAATCAGAGGCTCAGACCAATAATGTAGGTTTAAGTTTGATTCTGGTACTTGTAACAGGAGATAACTTTTGATTATGATTCATGCACCTGTGCACAGCCTTGTAAGATATACCATCTCTGAAGCTCTCTGCAGGGGACTGTATCAGTCAGGGTTCAGCCAGCAAGCAGAGGCCCTATGAGTATCATGGATATAGGAGGTTTCTTATGGGAATTAGATGTGACACAAATATGGGAGGAACTGGGGAAGAAAGGTCCAGAGGAGGAGTTGGAGGATCACAGAAGGAATCACTAGCTAGTATATCTGAAATACTGGCAATGATGGATAAGGGTGAGCTGGCAGGGAAATCTGAGTTGCCTAATCTGAGAAGGCAAGCACACCCAGCTGCCTTAGTAGGACCAAGGAGAAGTATGTGACTACTTTCCCAAGAGTCAAGCCTGCTGCTTTACCTCTGTCTTCCAAATCTCACACAAGTTCCTCTTTTGGCCAACTTTAACCTGGAAGCTTCAGGGTTCTCAGCTTAACCCAGTTGACATAGTACAGCAAAGCCCAGTACAAGACTATCAGTTTCTACAGGGCTCTGTAGACAGAGAAGATGATGCTTGTGGTTTAGAACCTGCATCATTTTAGGGCTATCATTTGAGGGCCATTGAAAGGTATGCCTGTTAACAAATCTCCCCTGCCCTGTGGTACACCTGCTAACAAATACCTTCTGAACTGTCTTCACTGGTGCCCACAGTTCTCACCATGAGTCTGTATTTTGGGTTAGGGTATTATGTTCATAAAAATTCCCAGTAAAAATGAAAAATCTTACTGAGAGAGTTAATACATGAAACCTATTTTTTCACGATATATTAAAATACTTGATCACCAGCCAGGTGTGGTGGCTCAAGCCTGTAATCCCAGCACCTTGGGAGGCCAAGGCAGATGGATCACCTGAGGTCAGGAGTTTGAGACCAGCCTGGCTAACATGGTGAAAACCTGTCTCTACTGAAAGTACAAAAACTAGCCGGCATGGTGGCACACACCTGTAATCCCAGCTGAGGAGGCCTACTCAGGAGGCTGAGACAGGAGAATAGCTTGAACCTGGGCGGTAGAGGCTTTAGTGAGCTGAAATCGTGCCACTGCACTCCAACCTTGGTGACAGAGTGAGATCCAGTCACAAAAAAAAAAGAAAAAAAAAAAGAAAAAATACTTGATCACCTTGCTGGTCCAACATCTGAGAAGTTTTGGATAGAGAAAATGGCAAAAGCTCTAGTGTTATTCCACAGGATAAGCGTGGCGGAAGCCCCTAAACATATAGGGATAAATGAAGAAGAAAGGATGTAAAAGTGGAATATGTCCACTTAACCTTACTTCCTACTAATAATTTTGCTTAGAATTCACCTCTCCACTATACTGCTCAAGGATAAAATTACAAATAGTATTTGTGAGATGTTAATATTCATATTTAGGCCCATGGAGTTAACTCTGGAATCTTTTCAGTTTGAAAAGGTATGTGTTTGTGCAATGATTTGTTCTTTAGTCTCTGGAAAAATCAACTTATTTTCAGGTTGCCCAGTTTTCACATATACTATTTTAATTTAGTTTTGTCGGATCCTGTCATAAATCTTGGAATCAAACTTTAGGACCGGCATGTTTATTAGGTTTCCCTTCCCTTCCCTCCCTGTCCTTTCTTTTCTTTTCTGATGTGATTTTTAAACAAAATGCAGTGGTGATTTCTGTCTCTGACCTCTGGCAAGCTGTGGTCTCCCGCAAATTGGCTTAAGTGCTCTCCCTTCAGTGGGCAAGATAACAGAGGCAGAGGCACCTGGAGGCAGCTACTCATGTTCTGGTGACTGTGAGATGTGATGTAGAAGAGCAAAATTAGGCAAACATGATAGATTGACATTGAGGACACTTGGGATGAACAACTTCTTCTAGTTTAAACATGAGACAGCAAGATAAATGAATAAGGAAAATTGACAGTCACTTATACCTGCAGGCATCAGCAGCCACCTCATCTAGGCTGCTGACAAAAGGTCACAGCTCACCTGCCATGGAGACAGCCAACAGTGAGGCTACAAATAATTTGTTTTAAAACATTGTTTTGATACCTCATACTGTTTGGTGACACAGGAGTGTCTGATTTCCTCTCCCTCATCCTCTCCCACCCCTTGACTCTTTAGCTCACTTGCGAGTATGCACGTGCCCTCTCTTTCTAAAATCATGCAGAAGCAATAAATCAGCCAGTTTAGGAAGACCCAGCCAGCCCAACACAGATCGATTTCACAGGGAAGTCGATGGGCTGCTAATAGAATTACAACTACCTGTCAAAACAGGAAAAACATATCTGTGACAGTGACAAAGGGCAAATCAATTTAAGAAGAGGTTTTTTCTTCCAGAAACATAGATGTGGAGTACATGGATGTCTCTGAGAGTCTGTAATTGTGAATAGAAACCATATACTTGGACAGTTACAGCTAAGGTTATGTCAATGATTCTGGGAGAGCATCCTTTTGCTTTTTTTTCTAGGGGTTTGCCTGGTAACTGTAACAATTTGCTCTGTAATAGAATATAACAGAGAGCAGCTGCCTGAAAATACATTTGATTAACTATGTTATCCCAAATAAGTTGGCCTGGTCCATTAAATAAGTTATATTTCCACAAACTTTCTATTTTCATGTGTTTTGTGGAAATTTAGACAAGGAGCTGTGCATTGCCAAGGATATCAATCTGGCAAATCTTTATCTTTTAAGTCAACTTGATCATTTTCATACACCCCTTAAAACTGTTGCTAATGTGCCTTTTACTAGCAGCAACTTTTGTGTTCAGGCTTAGTTTCTTGCAAAGGGAATCTTAAGCCTGAGTACAACTGCCAGGTTAAACCCATTGTGCCTTAATGTGAGGCTTTTCTAGGTCAAGGACTAAATTTTTTAGAATTTAATATGCATGAATTTAGCCCAGCACCATGGATTTTCTGCAAAACAAACAAACAGTGATTCTATGTTACAACAGAATCTGACCTGTCATTGTAATCAGGAAATGCACTGGGCTGCATAGTCACCAAAGCTCAGTAATCAAATGTAGCCCTAGTAATCATGTTGCTGCTCCCTTACTAAAGCAGAGCTGCTCTGTGACAATCCAGACAGGTTAAGAAACATGGTTCTGGAATCAGGTACATCTGTGTTCTGGTCTGCTACCTATCACTTCGCTGCATGACTTGGGTAAGCGCTTAACCCCTCCAAGCCTGTTTCCCGTTTCCCATTCTGTACCATGGGGCTAGTAATAGTGTTGACCTCATACAGTTGTTACCGCGTATATCCATGGCCCAACTATGCAGAAGCAGGAAACTGTGACACCACTCATTTCTGTAATCTTCCTTCTACTTATGACTAGGTCAAGCAGAGAATGATCCAACTGGCCTTTTTTTTTTTTTTTTTTTTTGCTCTAGGAAGTCAGGTGATGGCTTCTCATGCTGTGTTTCAGTTAACAGATGTATAAGAAGAGTGACGTCCTCTCTCCTCCCCTTTGTATACATGCCCTTCCCTTGGCATGTATCTCAAGGATTTTACGTGTTCTTCTATTGTCATTTCCACCTCTACCTTTAGAGAATTGTCTCACTCTTTGGCCTTCGCAGCCTGGGAAACTAGGAAGGAGGGACAACTGCACGGTGATAACTCTGGTACCTTGTGTTTGCTGGGTGGTGGCTTTTTGCCTGGCATTGAGGGCCAATGATTCATCCTCCTGGCTCAACCTGACCTTGCTGACTATAGCTCTCATGTGTATAAACTTATTTCCATCCCCATCCCGCAGTGGGGTGAAAAATAAATGCAAGAGCAAGATTTTAATTACCTTCCAAATGTGTTAGATATAGTAAATGACATTTAAAAAATTCTCCTCTTCCAGACTGTACGCTGATCAGAGTTGCATTCCAGAAGGACTTAGTAATAAGACTGTGGTTGGCCCAGCTGTTTCAGAATGATGCCTGGAAAGATGGGCAGTAACCTAGTACGATCCTCCCATCTCAGCTTGCACTGACACACTCTCACTTGGGTCTAAACTCTGTTCGCATTTTGAGTTTTTAACATTTATTTATTTATTTATTTATTTTATTCTGAGACGTAGTTTTACTCTTGTTGCCCAGGCTGGAGTGCAATGGCATAATCTCAGCTCACTGCAACCTCCGCCTCCTGGGTTCAAGCGATTCTCCTGCCTCAGCCTCCTGAGTAGCTGGGACTACTGGCATGCACCACCACGCCCAGCTAATTTTGTATTTTTAGCAGAGATGGGGTTTCTCCATGTTGGTCAGGCTGGTCTTGAACTCTTGACCTCTGATGATCCACCCGCCTTGGCCTCCCAAAGTGCTAGGATTACAAGCATGAGCCACCGCGCCCGGCCCACTGTTCACATTTTGTACTGGACTTCCATGAAATCTGTTCTGGAGCTGTCTCGGTTTTAGAGCTATTGCATTAGCATCATTGCTTGATATGAAAAAATATTGACTGTAGTCTACCTTCTTGTTCTACCTCACTTTTTTGTCCTGATAAAGAATCTTATAAGGCTGGGCACAGTGGCTCACACCTGTAATCCCAGCACTTTGGGAGGCCAAAGCAGATGGATCACCTGAGGTAAGGAGTTTGAGACCAGTCTGGCCAACATGGCAAAACCCTGTCTCTGCTAAAAATACGAAAATTAGCTGGGCGTGGTGGTGGATCCCTATAATCTCAGCTACTCAGGAGGCTGGGGCAGGAGAATTGCTTGAACCCAGGGAGCGGATGGGGGTCAGAGGATGCAGTGAGCTGAGATTACACTACTTCACTCCAGCCTTGACAAAAGAGCAAAACTCCATCTCAAAACAAAACAAATAACCTCATGAGAAGGTACTATAATGCATCTATGTGGATAAAGACAAAAACGCAAGTTTCTCTTGTTATTAATGAGACAAAGTATAATTAGTCTTGATGTACAATGAGGATAGTTGTGTGGATTCCATCCTTAGGACATGTTTATGTTGTTACCCTGGGTCTACATCTTCATCATCATAGCAGACCTGTTCAATTCTTGGAGGGATGAGGTACAAGGATAGCCTGTGGACTCTGTGTAGGATATTTTAAATATGATAGAGACAGAGGAAGAGTGCTGAGTGATTTCAGATCTCTGTTAGCCCCTGCATTGAAGCTGTTTGTGTAAGTCTACACACTCTGCCTCAAATTCCTCTTGCTCTAAAAAGGGGAGAACCTAAAGATGGTGCTTGAAAGGGTTGCCAAAATCTTAGCTTTGTGGTGGAGAAGTCTTCCACCAATCTCATCACATGAAACCAGAACCAAAGGTGTTTCTAAATGAAGGTTCAGGAGAACAAATGCATCCGGACTGATATCTGGGCAAGGCATCAGGCCTTCCACCTGGTTTCTGAGAAGAAAGTGCCCGTGGCTCAAGCCAGGTGACAGGCGTTCACTTCCCACCTCCGTGTCTTGTAGTCTGTTTGATATTTGGCATGTAACTTAAACCAACCACCTCTGCCTTAAGTTTACAGTACACAAAGTGGAGGGGTAAAGTTTCTGTGTTGCAAATGATAGAAGGCATTTTTTTATTTTAAGTTTAAAAATGTATGTAATGATTCTTAGATTTTACAACTACAGGCAAGAACCCGAGGAGGCTCTGTGGTTCTGCAACAGGTGCAGTAATTTCCTTCTCTGCAGGTTCTCTTCTCTTCTTCCTCTACCCCAGGGGCCTGTTGTGGCTATCTCCTCTAGCACAGAGCTAAGATCATCTAAGGAATACTGGCTAATTGCTGAGCAGCTAATCAGAATTGTAAAGGTCAACGATAACAGGCAACAACATACTCATGTTCGAAAACAGCAGGATGTGACAAAAGCAATTCATCTTGATAAATGCACTTTAGAAATCTATTGAGCTTATTTTGTCTCCCTCGGGCTCTGTGTGTCCGTCTTCATCTGCCCCCTTCAGTTTCTGCGTCGGTCCCTTCTTTGGTTTTTGTTTCTTGGTATCCCATGTCGCTGTCTAGTCCTCCTGGTTGCTCTTCCTTTGTAGTAGCTGTCATGCAGAGAGGACTGTGAGGATTCTTTTCCTGTGGGTCCCCTTTTCCTTTTTTTCTCTTCTTATCTTATTTTCTTTGCTTTTCATTCCTCATCTTCTTCTTCTATCCCTTAACACCAACATTTATTTGTCTTTCCCCACTGTTAAAACGGAAGTACTGTGGGTGCTATTCACCACAATTCTATGGCTTGTGTTTCAGCTGCTTCCATAAGACCCCTGGTTCCTCCAACAAGGGCTAAGACAATTGTTTCTGTATAAATCTAATTTTGAAAGGGGAGGAACAATGCGTCACCTGAGCTCACATGTGGCGCCCTTGTGGTCCCCTGCTGGACTCTCCTTGAGCTCTGCTGCTTGTTGTGGAGTTCCCTGAGAACAGAACTCCACTTCTGCTGCTGCTCATGCCATCAGTGGCCACCCTGACACCAGGTGCCAGCTCTGGAGGCTGTGAGTGGCTACTGTTCCTGGGTGGTGCACACTCCCTGTGGCTGCCGCTGTGTTGGGTCCACCTCAGAAGTGGGGAGGACGTCCCATGCGCTGCCTTGGGCCACACATTTTATTCCAGGACTGGAACAATTTTCTGAGCACATCTAAAGAAAGAGGTGGCACAAGTGAAAGGGGTTGTTGGGGAGAATTTGAAGGAAGCACTATTTTCAGAGGTGTTATTAATTAGTGGTTTGCAAAATATTTTTGTTGCCTTATAAATAATCATTACATAATAACTATAATCACACATATATATCCAAAATATGTTGTATATACCAATGAGATCACTGAAAAATATTTGAGGCTTTCTTTGTGACTTAAAATCAAATCTCAAATCTTTTATATGCTGTACAAGGCCCCTGGCCCCTCCCTCCCTAGCCAGCCTGATCTTCATACTTTCCCTCCACCTCTATGCTTTGCCTTCCTTGTGTTTTGCAAAGCTGGCCCAACTGTTTACCTCTTCAAGGCCTTTGCACATGTCGGCCTCTGCCTGGAGCAAGCTTCCCCCCAGGGTCTGCTTCCCTTCACCTGGCTGACTCACTTCTCAGGTTGCAGTGTCATTTTCATAGAATATTTCGACACACTTTCATTACACCATCTCCATTTTCTTCACAGAATCCACGACAAATGACAAATAAAACAAGCTAACAGGCAATCCTCGCATGGACCAATGATGACAGTGATCTGTCTAACTCTGACCTTGTAAGCTTTGGTGGGAGGTGGGGGTGGGAGGGTTTATGGATACAATTTGTGTGAATGTTTACTATCGACGCCCCCAACAACATGACTGTGGGGGTCATGCTTGTTTTTGTATATTGATGCTGTCCCAGGCCTAGCACATAATGAACTAAGTACTCACTATACACCCGGTGCTTTACTTATGTTTGTGTGGATCACTTTCGCTTTTGCCATCATTCCATCAGGCAGGGGTTGGCGAACTGCTGTGCACAGGCCAAATCTGACCCATGAGCTGTTTTCGTCAGCGAAGTTTTATTAGAACACAGCCGTGTCCATTTGTTGATGCATTGTCTATGCCAGCTTTTGTGCTCCAAAGGCAGAGTCGAGTAGTTACAACAGGGACCATTTTGTCTGCAAAACTGAAAATATTTGCCACTTGGCCCCTGTCATAAGGTAATGCAGAATCTCCATTTTCTGGATGAGAAAACCGAGGATCAAAAGTTTCAGTAACTTCCTCATACCTAGATTTTAAGTGGCAGAACTCAGATTCAGAATCACCACATCTTCTTTTATCATTTTCCCCCACAGACCAGACTTTTTCGCTGATACATATTTTTAGGAGACTAAATTTCCACAGGGGAGATGACATTTGGTTTAGGTCTTTTCTTTTCTTTTTTTTTTTTTTGAGACGGAGTCTCACTCTGTCACCCAGGCTGGAGTGCTGTGGCTGGATCTCAGCTCACTGCAAGCTCCGCCTCCCGGGTTCATGCCATTCTCCTGCCTCAGCCTCCCGAGTAGCTGAGACTACAGGCGCCCGCCACCTCGCCCAGCTAGTTTTTTCTAGTTTTTAGTAGAGACGGGGTTTCACCGTGTTAGCCAGGATGGTCTCGATCTCCTGACCTCGTGATCCGCCCGTCTTGGCCTCCCAAAATGCTGGGATTACAGGCTTGAGCCACCGCGCCCGGCCTTGGTCTAGGTCTTAAAGGAAAAGTGGGAATTCAGCAATGTACAAGAGAGTACAAAATATTCTAGGCTGAGATGTAGAAGTATAAGAGAGCTTGGTGTGTTTATGAGATAGCTTGTCAGACTGATCAAAACGTGGCAGTGTTTTGTGGTCATGGGGGAAGTGTGGGAAAATGGACAGAAAAGGAGGCAGTTAGAGCGGGAGGAACCTGCCAGACGAGGAAGCCTGAACTTGAGCTTTGAAGCCTGTGGCCTCTGCTTTGCTTGCATATTTTCTCTCTTAGTCAAAGTTTGAGCTTTTGTTCCAATATCTATATGTATCGCCATATTAATACTATATTGCATACAGTATAAAACATAAAAACTTAGATATTTTAAAAAGAGGTAAGATGAATATTCAAAATAATTTTTATTTTAGTTACTAATGCCTCAAAATATATTTTGGCTGCCTTTTAATAACAATAATGTTTCATGGGAATAATGTTAATGCATGTGCTTAACTACGTTTGAAAATTTTGGCTTAACACTTAGTGATGCAGCATTTTGAACGTATCATTTCAAGGCTAATTTTTAAAAATACTTGGTTTCAAATGGTGTCACTGCTGGAAAATAACTCAAAGATACATGGATTCAAGTGGAAGAAGTACATTGTTGGTTTCACTTACAAATTATGATAATTGTTTTTCAAATCCATCCACCAATTAAGCAAAAGTTTTTGTCTCAACTCATCCAGTATGTTTACATCTTCCCTGCTGTCAATTGCTTATCAGTATGCAAATCAATGTGAAGGTTATTTGTTCTCATATTTTACACAATGTGTTCACAAGCCATTGAAACTGTTCAAACTGTTCACCTGAACATTTTTAAACAGATTGGAAAACTCTAAGTTTAAGTACCTGTATTTCGCAGTTCTTGAAGGTGGTGCATACCATTTCCAGCAGCAAACATCATATAACAACAAAAACGTTGTTTTTTAAATGCTCTCTCTGAAGCACAGGTTTCTCCCTTAAAGAGGTTACTCTACTCCCCTTACTGTCACTTGTACCAAGAAGGAACAGATTTTATGATTTTTTTGTGTGTGTGTGTGAAAATAAATGTATCGCAGTGATATATATGATTATCTCATTGATGATTTTACCTCCTCTTGATGCTGACTGAGAGCACAAACCGGAAACAAGAGATATGTTTGTTTTACCAATTTCTTGTTATTTGTCAGTATCGTTACCATTTTCTTTAATCCATAGCTTCTTTGAAAAGTCTCTTTAAGTCATTTGCCCATTCTGTGATGGTTGGTTTAGTTAAAACTATTATCTCTAAATCCAGAGTACTGACATATGTAAACTGTCCTAACATGCTCAAGCAAATGAATGACTAAAGGATCTAAATTAATGTGTATATTAAACTTTAAAAATCTTTACCTACTTTCTTATTTTTTAGATAAATACAAATAGAAGTTGTAACATTTTATTCCTACCCCTCAATGACTCATCTTGCTAATCCCCTGGGCACCCACATCTTATTTCAGAGACCACTGCTTTGAGTACTAGAAAGCAAACACAAGTGATTTAAGGGAGGACAGGTGAAATTATGAAGTTCAGTTTGTCTTTGGGACTGTATTTGTGGCTTTGAGTATTCCTTTGATCATTTCCTTTTATACGTTTTAAGTATTCCTCTAAAGATTTTCTTGTGTGCATATTCAAATAAATTAGTTGGTTTTACACCATATTATACCAACCTCTTCAGAATAGGCAGCCACTCTGAGCCTCATGGAGATCTGGCTAGCCTCATTAGTATCTCCACGCCCTCTGAAATTCTTTAAAAGCTCCACAACCTCTGCCCTTTAGGTTGGACAATAAGGTGCTTTGGGTACAAGAAGAGGACTGAGGTGACTTACCTCAGTGTGGAAAGAAGAATAGTTGTGTTCTGTAACAGACCAGGCAAATGTTTTCTGTGACCCTATTAAAACTGAAGATTTAAGAGAAAAAATTATTAGCTCGGGCTCCATATTAAAAAAAAGAGGAAGAAGAATACAAAAAATGAGAAATGACTCTAGGTTAAGAGTTGCTTGAGAAGTTATGCCCCTTTAAGCCTTAATGAAAAATTCTTTTTTTTTTTCTTAATATAAGAAGACAAAGATAAAGAACCAGCCACTGACCTTGAAACAAGGAGAGAAAAAAATGGAGTTGGTCCCTGAGAAATAGAAGTTGTCAAAACAAAACCTACCTAGGCGAAATTTAATAGTCATTTGGATAAAAGTGCTGTGCTAGTTTATTTTTCAGAGCATGTAACCCAGTACACGAGGGACTTCCTCCCTTGTTAAGCCTGTAGAATTACTTTTGAGAGGAGAATCTTCACTATTTGGAAAACAATTATGTAAAAAGTTTGTTTCTACATTTCATAATTTTTCCCATTACTATAATTGTGTGATTTCAGAAGACACAAGTCAAGTATAAATGATAAAGACCACTCTGTGTAGCTGCAGGTGGCTTTCGGGATGGCATCCACATCTAGAACCACACCTTCCAAATTATTGAGTGGTTGGAAAATACGGTTTTTGTCTTGGGAAGAGGAATGTGTACTATACAGAACGTTAAATTGGAATCCTAGCTAAGGCACCAAGGTATGATGGATATCAGACACTGGAAGGAGTTGTGAGACAGGGCATCTGTTTGCAGTTTCAAAGTAGGTGATTAAAACCCAGTTTCACCAAATTAACACACACACAAAAAAAAAAAACCATTAAAAAAGTGGGTAAAGGACATAGACACTTCTCAAAAGAAGATATACAAGCAGCCAAAAAACATGAAAAAAATGTTCAACATCACTAATCATCAGAGAACTGAAAATTAGAACCACAATGAGATACTACCTCACACTAGTCAGAATGGCTATTGTTAAAAAGTCAAAAAATGACAAATTTCACAGAGATGTGGAGAAAAGGGAACACTTAGACACTGTTGGTGGAAATGTAAATCAGTTAAACCCCTATGGAAAACAGTATGGAGATTTCCCAAAGAACTACAAAGAGAACTACTGTTCTACCCGGGAATCTGCCCAAAGGAAAATATTAATAAATCATTCTACCAAAGAGACACCTTCCCTCATATGTTTATCACAGCACTGCTCACAATAGCAAAGTCATGGAATCAACCTAAGTGCCCATCAATGGTAGACTGGGTAAAGAAAATGTGATACATATACCCCATGGAATACTACACAGCCATAAAAAAGAATAAAATTATGTCCTTTGCAGCAACATGGATGCAGCCATTATGGTAATGCAGGGCATTATCCTAAGTGAATTAGTGCAGAAATAGAAAATCAAATACTGCATGTTTTCACTTATAAGTGGGAGCTAAACAATGGGTACATACGGACATAAAAATAGCAACAATAGACACTGGGAACCCCAAAAGAGGGGAGGAAATGAAGGGGGAAAGGGTTGAAAAACTACCTATTGGGTATTAGGTTCACAATTTGGGTGATGGGTCCAACAGAAGCCTAAATCCCAGCATTACACAATATACCCATGTAACAAACCTGCACATGTACCCCCTAAATCTAAAATAATTCTTAAAAACATTTGGTTTTATGACTCTTCAATTCTATAGTCACTTTGAGTATAGAAAATAGTTAAAAGTCTAGATATCTGTGGACAAGGAATTTGTTGGCAAAGGATTTCTTTGAAGAAAGGTGCTGGGAGAATTGTGAGTCGGGCCTCCTCCGTTATCAAGGAAGATGGGTAGATGGTGCCCATCTCTACCTAAAGTGACCAGGCATTTTGTAATCTAACCATGAGGTAGATTGCATTGGTCTTCAACAAGACGCTTTGGAGTCTTGAAATGGGCCCTCAGCAGTTAGCCAGGCATCATGGACAGTGTCTGCCTTTTTCTCTGGGGAATCCAGAATATGAGGGGTGTGTCTACGGCCATACCACTCTGAATGCCCCATCTGGTCAGTATATGATACACTGGGATAACTTATATCCTTGAATTTATTTAGATAAAGGATTAGTAGGGATTTCCTATGATTGATGTGGACAATGAATGAAAGAATTGATGTGGCCATCTTAGGTCCTATTCAATAATGTTGATTCTCTAACTGCAGAGGGCAATGGCACCTTAGCAGACAAAGCGAGCTGGAGGTCACTGACAGCATCCCAGCAGCTGCAGAAAATGCCAGGTGACCAGCCAGATTGGAGATGCATTGCCCGAGTCTACGAAGTGTCATTAGAGGATTGCAATGCTTGCGAATCCCCAAGGAGCTTTCAAATGTGCCCCCCAAATAAGATGTTTAAATACCTGACAGGCCTAGAGAGCACAAAGTCAACTAGTAACGCTACTGATCAAATGAAAATGTTCCTTCCTCCCTTTCCTCTCCTGCCTTCCCCAGTATAACCATGACAGGACAATAAGATGGGGGACAAGGTTTTGGAAGTATAAGACAGGGATAGGAGTAGGGAACATGGGGCAAGGAGATTTAAACCTGTGTTTGTGACCTAAAGTGACCAGGGCATTTTGTAATCTAACCATGCACCAAAAACATATGAGACTTCCCAAGGTTACATCTGGGGGGTGGAAGAACTTTTTTCTACTGAATGAATTTTATAAATATAGTGGGAGGTGGAAGTAAAGATACTTGCAAATTATATCTCAGGAGTTCTGCTTATTCAGCATCCTGGTCACAGAGCCACCCCTCTGCTTTGGGCCCCCAGAACAAAGAGGCAATAGGGCACAGGAAGAGCAGTGTCCTCAGGGATTTGGGGATCCAAAGACGGGTCAATGTGTGATGCTTTAGCCCCTTCCTCTGGCTGCAGTGGCAGGGCTAGGGTCAGAGGGAGGATGTTATTGTTGGGGAAGCAAAGAGTGCTGTTTCTTTTGATGTGCAAGGAGGGGTACTATGGTCTGAATGTCTGTGTCCTCCCAAGTTCATATGTTGAAATCCTAATACAAAGGTGATGGTATTAGGGAAGTGGGGCCTCTGGGAGGTGATTAGGTTCTGAGGGTAGAGGCCTCATGAACAGGATTAGTGATTTCATAAAAGAGGCTCCGGAGAGCTATTTTACCCCTTCCACCATGTTAGGACCAGTGAGACAGCACCATCTGTGAACCAGAAAATGGGCCTTCATCAGACCCTGAATCTGCCAGTGCCTTGATTACAGACCTCCCGGCCTCCAGAACTGTAAGAAATATACTTCTGTTGTTTATAAACTATCTGGCTTATGGTATTTTGTTATAGCAGCCCAAATGGACAAAGACAAGGGATGTTCAGCAGGATCAGTTGGTCTCTTCTTGAATGAATTATTAAAGGACTGGTAGGTGTTGTGCATCTGAGGACTGGAATGCAATGCAAGGTATATGTCTTCCCACCATATATACATATATATAATGCAAAAATAACCTCTCTCAGTATTTTTGCATGTGTGTTTGTGTGTGTGTGTGTGTCTGTTTGCACAAGGAAGTGAGGAAATAAAGTAACAAGTACCAAAGGATAAAGGCATGAGTTTCTAACTGAGGAAAAAATCACAGAATCTTACCATTTCAGGGTGGCAAAACTAGTGAGACTCAGTACCATGCAGGGATTCAGATTACAGATTTTGGAGTCAGGCTGTCTGAATTTGAATCCTTGGACCTTGGATAAGTATGCACTTCTGTTTCCTCACCTACAAAAGAGGTCAACTGCTTATATCATGGGGTTATTATAGAAATTAAAGAAGATAATTTCCGTAGAGTGCCTGCTGTAGTTGTTGGTACTTGATAAATGTGCAGTAATTGTCAGCTAAGATTGCTATTGTTGTTTCCTAATACATAGAGTGAATTCCCATTATTCCTGCTATTTATATTCTATAAAGTTGCCACAAACACTGAGTTAGCAAATACTGAACCGTTGATCCTAGCAGACATACAGGGTTAGGCTCTTGCAAGCCTATGGTCGCATTTTTGTCAACAAATGAATAGATAACCTTGTTTTATGTGTGTTTTTATTTAAAGACACCTTACTTAATATATAGTGTTGATTCATTAACATTGAACTCTCAGCCAAGAGCACTAGAGCTGATGTCTTAATGAAGTTTATCTAAGACACACATTTTCTCTTTAAGGCACATTCTTGTGATTAGGAATGCTAGATAGTGCTTTGACACTATACTTGGAGGCCATTTTTAAACAGAAAAATCTTTAAGAAAAAGCACAAAAGTGAAAAATCATGGTATTCAATAAACTGCATAAAGGATACTTGTTTACAGTATGAGAGCTGAAACAAGAGGGCAGAATATCATTTGTTTGACCTCAGCTGGGAAGGTACATGTTGGCTGATTTGAAATTTTGTGCAGCTCTGCACATGCCTGTAAATAACTGTGAAAGCCCCAGAGTACTGATTTGGGGTACAAAAACATTTTAGTGAATAGGGAAATTTGCAACTATAGAATCCATGAATAATGATGATTGACTATATCTGGGGGCTATGGTTTGAATGTGTCCCCGAATTTCATGTGTTGGAAACTTAATTCCCAGCTGATAAGTGGGACTTTTTTTTTTTTTTTTTTTTTTTTTTTTTTGAGATGGAGTCTCACTCCATCACCCAGGCTGGAGTGCAGTGGCCTGATCTTGGCTCACTGTAGCCTCTGCCTCCCAGGTTCAATTGATTCTCCTGCCTCAACCTTCCAAGTAGCTGGGACTACAGGTGCACACCACCATGCCTGGTTAAAATCCGTATCTCTACTAAAAATAGAGAAGTGGACCTTTAAGAGGTGTTTAGGTCATGAGGGCTCTGCCTTCATGAATGGATTAATGTCATTATCCTGGGAGTAGGTTTGCTATTGTGAGAGTGAGCTTGTTATAAAAGTGAGTTTGGCCCCCTCTTGCTGTCTCTGATATGCTCTCCTGCCCATATGATGACTTCTGGCTTTCATTGTGGGATGATACAGCATGAAGGCCCTCACCAGGTGCTGGTGCATGCTCTTGGACTTCCCAGCCTCCAGAACCATGAGACCAATAAATTTCTGTTTATGAAAAATTACTCAGTCTGTGGTATTCAGCTATAGCATCATAAAATGGATGGAGACACTGGGTTATCAGCAATTTGTACTCCAAGGTCTGTTTAACTCTCTCCAGCACAGGGAAAATGACATGTTGAGACAGCTCATTCTGTCCTTAGCCAGCTCTCATTTTTACAAAGCTTGCTAAATTCCACCCCATAGGACCTTGCAGAAGCACTTTAACATTTCTTTCAAATGACATTCCTATACTGGAAGACAGCTATTGTGTCTCCTTAGACTGAAGTGTAGGTTAAGCATTCCCATTTCCTGTAGCAATTTACCATATGATAATAGTTTGATTGCCCTCATTGTCCTTATTGCCCTCCTTGGAAGATATTTCAGTGTTTCAGTATCTTTTTTAGAGAGTGAAGCCCAGAACTAAAGCTGAGTATGTGAGTACCAGGTGAGGTCTGATCAGGGCCTCAGAAAAAAGTGATGATTACCTCTTTCATCCTAAATGCTATATTTTGCTAAATATTTTTAGAGCTTATGTGGCAGGGACAATTGGTGCTCACACAATAAATGCACATTTCTTAATGTTTCCTTGTCTTATGCATCTAGAGGGAGTCATATGACTAATTCTTGCCAATGGGTGATAGGTAGAAATGATATAAGCCACCTGCAGGTCTGATGTGTAAGAACATCTCAAGGAATTCTCTATGGCCACCTTGGAAGTCATGGGCTCCAGATGACGTAGCAACAAGGTGGAAGGATGTCTGGGTCCTGAGTCACCGCATGGTGGAGAGCTGTGCAGAAGAGCTGTCCAACATGCCACAAGACTTTGCATTGACTGTAAAATAAAAGTTATTTTAAAAACTGATTTTTGGCAGTATACAGTATTAATTACTATAATGAATATAATATGTAATAGCTTTTTTGCTGGCCATATTATGCTGTTGTGACTCACACTGAGTTTGTTATAAACTAAAATCCACTGTTCTTTTTAACATAGGCTGCTACTCAGATGTGTACTCCTTTCATGAACTTGCTGATATTTTTGGATATAAGCCCAATATAATACATTTATCCTTATTAGGTTTTAATTTTTAGATCTAGTGAATCCCTTTCCAGCTTCTCAATAACTTCTTAGATTGTGAATTCATCAAGTAGCCATCTTTTCAAATTTTGTGTCTTCCACAAATGTGTGAGCCTTTTAAACTCTTCACTGATAAACATTTGATTATTCAATATCCTGGACCTTGGTATTCGAACAAAGAAGATACAAATACTGTTTCTAGGCCAATTACACACTACTTTCCCATGTGAATTACTGGTCAATTCTAGCACTGGTCCTTCTTCTTTCTTTCTTCTTTTTTTTAAAAATATTTTTTGTTCAACATAACTACTTATTTTATTGGTATCTCTTTTTCTCTCCTTTGTTTTTAGTGTTACATTTTCAGTCTCTGGACACATATTCTTTTCTGTCCTTGAAAAATACCTGTCAATAGCTAAAGGTATGCAATTCTGGAATCTGATGCTGGAGTCCAGGGATAAAAATCCCACCCTTTGACCACTCTTTGACAGTGTCTACAAAGCAAAGTATTCCTCTAAAATCCTGTCACTTCTAAAAAAGTTTAAATACGTTGTTTTGTCCCAAGCTATTTGTTTTCGTAGTGCAGTGGAAAAACACTGCCCTCAAAATTAGAACACTTCGGTTTGAGTCTTGGTTTTTCCAATTATAAGCTTATTGATCTTGGAAAAGTGCCTTAATTTCTGTGAAACTCAGGTTTGTTTGTTGGTTGGTTTTTTAAATCTGTGGATAGAGATAAGTATTTTCATCTTAGATACTCCCAAGATTGTGTGAGGCTTGAATGAATGAATGGTGCCCAAATGTTTAGGACTGGATAAGTGTTACCTTTGTTGATTTCTGCCCCAAGGATACTTCCTGTATCTTTCTGCTGGGTCCTTCATATCATCATGGAGTGTATGGTGGTCAGTAGGTTTGATGGATCTTGGCAGGTCCTCAGATATTACTTTTTATATCTGTCTTGGGAAGAGAGAGAACCCCTTACTGACTATATTAAATCTAGGCACTGTGACTTCCTTCCTTCCTTCTTTCTTTCCTCCCTTCCTTCTTTCCTTCCTTCCTTCCTTCCTTCCTTCTTTCCTTCCTTCCTTCCTTCCTTCTTTCCTTCCTTCCTTCCTTCTTTCCATTCTCCCTCCCTCCCCCCCTCCTCCTTCCTTCTTTCCTTCCTTCCTTCCTTCCTTCCTTCCTTCCTTCCTTCCTTCCTCTCTCCCTTCCTTCCTCCCTTCCTTCCTTCCTCCCTTCCTTCTTTCCTTCTTTCCTTCCTTCCTCTCTCCCTTCCTTCTTTCCTTCCTTCCTCTCTCCCTTCCTTCCTCCCTTCCTTCCTTCCTTCCTTCCTTCCT